>NC_063256.1:24202380-24435021 GCF_019578655.1 Ricinus communis
GCAAAGATACCAGCAGTTGGCTCTAGTCGAAGAAAAAAATATGAAAGCCCTATATCACATTCAATTGTATCGAAAAGGGATAGCTAGGGTATTCAATAAGATAGTGAAGCCAGGAAAGATCAAAGCTGGTGATCTAGTATTAAAGCACACAAGACCTACTGCATTCGAACCGAGAGGGAAGTTTAGGCCGAATTGGGAAGACCCATACTTGGTAAAGAAGATCCTGCCTAAAGGTGCTGCTAAAAACTCATACCTGGAAGGGAATGAGTTCACTGAACCAATCAACTTAGATTGTCTCAAGAAATACTATGTATAAAAATAAATAATAAAAAATAGCATGTTGATTGAAAAACCTGAAAAGGCTGGTCAGGCAAAAATCAGGGCAAAAAGAGAAAATAATCAGCTAGAAAATCTAAAAAGACTAGCTGATGACAGATATCTTGAGAAATCAAAATGTACCCATCTGGCTTTTACTAAATGAATAAATTGTTTAGAATTGTTCTCGAGTCCTAAGCAAAATAAATGAGATCTAAAAAGAAGCACAACAAAATAAATGAGATCTAAAAAGAAGCATATTTTCTATCTCATTCTCCTTTTCGTATCTACATCCCTAGATAGAGCAGCTAGTTCTCGAGTTCTCTTGAATCATGCAAAATCAGGAGAAGTAGAAATCTAAAGCTGGACCCAAGCCTTGAAGTTGTCATAAGTGGTCAGATCGCCCTTGGAGTCAAGGTTTCGCTCTATGTCTCAATGGGGCCAAAGTCTCTCGATCTTATCAAGGAAATCTTGTCTGAGTAGGAAGCCTTCGAATTCAGGTAGGAATTCTAAGATCTATTGCTTCTGCTTAAATTGGCGGCAAAGTCTCGAAGGTGTATGAAAGGTGGATGCCCGTAGTCCAGGTAAAGGTACGTAAGCACAATACACCATGAGTGTGACATGCTTGATTTTCGACCAAGGGCAAGTCTAGCGAATGAGTGTGTCTAGGATGCCTTTCATCCAGAAAATCCAGTCATCATGTCCTTGTGAGGTAACAATAGATCGAGTTTGCACATGCTTTGGCTCGTACTTATTAATGCTTCTTAGGATGGTCAATATATGAAGCTTTTCACGCAGCCAAATCTGCAAAAAGAGATAGAAAAAGAAAAGTAGGAAAAAATGGAAAACAAGCTAAGTCGAAAACCCAAAAGGGCGACTTAAGCAAAAGTTAAGATAAAAGCCTGCTAAGTTGAAAATCCGAAAGGATGGCTTAGGCAAAAATTAAGATAAAAAAATAATAAATAAAAATAGTAAAGGAAAGGAGATTTGGTTGTGTACCGTAATAGAATAAGGCTGAGGTTGCCACCAAACCGTTGATGGGTTTAGTACATGTCTAACCCAATAATGGTTTCAGTTAAGATGACTAAAATTGGATATGCTCCATGCTCCACCTAGTCAATAATGCCAGTAATTCTGATATATCTTCCTCCCTGAGGAGAAATCAGAAAAATTTAGTACAAAGGCAAAAGCCCAACATTCTATCACCAATAGAATGGGAAAGTACCTTAGTTAGGGACATGTCGAATGATTCCACCAGTTTGCTAGGAAAAGGCTCATCGAGTTTTGGTAGGGTAATGTGATGAGTAGAATCCCTGGGGCCTCCAAGAATAGCAAAGAATTCTTCAATTATGGGACACAACTCTTGTCCATTGGGTCTAAAGACATGGTCCCTTGGATACCAAAAGTTGACAGTAGAATAGGAAAACCCATAATCAAGTTTGGTGTATTGCATGGCTTTATTTTTATAAAAGAATTTATCAGGGAAAATAGCAAAATTTTAATTAGCAAAACAGTAATGGATTTAATTGAAAAAAGGTTACCAAATTTAATCAATAGTTAATTTAATTCAGAATTAAGTTGGAATTTAATTTGAGGAAGGGCTTAAAAGTATAATTAAATTAGTGTAGGGTTATAATGGAAATTATCATCTCTGGTATTTCTGTAAATATTTGCGTCAGTAGAGGTATTTTAGTAATTTCTCTTTTAAAGCAAGGGTAAGTGAGTAATTATACAATCTTCATGATTCTATTTTGGCTCAAAATAAGTAGCTAGGCGCTTAATTAAAATACTAAAGAAAAGCTGGAGGCGCATGCTAAGTGGTGCCTTTTGATAGCGTATTGTCTATGCGCATATGACTAGGATTTGCACTTTGGGCTACCAGATGAGACGTCTTTGCGCCCAAAGTTACCAGGGATCAGTAGGGTACATCTATAAGTATATATTATTTTTAACTAAATTGTTTATTTTATTTGTTACTGTTTTTCCTTGGTATGATAACATGATTTAAATTAGTAGTGGAAATTTTTCCGGGTGAAATCAAGATTATGCAGTTATTTGATTTCAGACTAGGAAAGGATTTATAGTTTCAGATACATATAAAATTGATTATTACTTATGTAGTTTTATAAAATTTCATTTGTCCAGCTAGAATTATTTTATCCAGTATTTATGTTCAAAATGATAACAATATTTTCTCCATAGAAAAGTATTCAAGAATAGCATAGTTTTATATGAATTTATTTAAATCATTATCTGTTCTCCTTTGTTATTTTTTTATCCTCTCACTGAATTTTACTCATCCTTATTTTCTCCACCACTTCTGTGCAGGATGTTAAGAGTCAAATCAGATTAGAATTCGAGCAATTAAAGCTTCGAGTTGCTAGACTCCACGATCCAAGAAAGTGAAGATATAAGATACGATAGTTAGGCTCAGTTCGGGTAGGGCCATTACAGGGTAGCCACACAGCCGATTGGCTGTGCACTATGTTGATCGGCTCTATAATTGTAGAGTTCAAATTGGACACTGATTCGAGGCCTGTATATACCTATGCGCCTCCTCACTTTTTCATATGCAATTTTACACTTCAAAAAGCCAAAAATTTGTCTTAAAAGAGTACCAAAAGCCTACAAATTCTCCTCAAAATCCTAACAGGTGATGATTGGATATGATAATATGTCTATCTTTAGATTTTGAATCTGATAAGTCAAAAGATTAGGATATTATGATTAGATTTAAATTTTCTTTATAGTTTTGTTATTAGATTAGTTTATTAAGGTTATATAATTAAAATATGGAATCTGCCATGTTTCTTCACTATATGTTTAGACTTTTAGAGTTTGTATAACTTTTTAGGGTTTCTAGTTTAATTTGATGTTATTGGTTTCTTTACCTTATTTTTTTTGTGTTCTAATTAATTTTTATCTTTTGTGCATGTAAAAATTGGCACTGGAATGTGAGAATTGCAAAGAAACTGTAGAAATTATTTTGGAGAAGCCCCAGAGTCGATCGGCTCTATGCCCATTTCAGCCCTGGTTTTTGGATCTTTACAGATTTTTGATGTATTTTTGGCGATTTTATGTATTGTAACTTAGTTTTAATCCTTTACAATTTTTAGTTGTAGGCCAAGTTGTAACAACTAGATTTACTTTTTATGGCTCAATGACTCTACAATAAATTAATATAATAATAGTTAAACTGATGAAACTTAATAAATATAAAATAAAACATAATATTATTTACTTTTTACTATGCAATTGTATCTGCTTGCGACCACTATTGCTACAGCTACTCATGCTCGACAAAGAACTAAGTGTCACAAGAGTAGTTAGTTATGGTAGAGATAGATTTGAAGCTAATGATAGGACCATCACGTATCAAGAAGGTGGCAATGGACACAAGATTGATGGTGAAGGCGCTCGAGCGGATAGAGGTGCAATCAAGGATGGAGCTATAAATGTGAGTGGAGCTGTGGATGTGGGTGGAGTTGTGGAATTGGCACTGAAGACGAACTACTCCACCTAAATGAGGTAACTTAGGTCCCTTACTTAGGCCTCGACCCTATCCACCACTTTGGGTGCCATCTGCACAGTGTTGTCGAGGAGGCATCCTATACAATATAGCATTTTCAATTATTATAAGAACGCAAATAGTATAAAATATGATAAATAAAATATATAAAAGTGCAACATTATAACGATAATGAAAAGAACCACTTACAAGTATAACCATCATTTGTAAGTGCCTCTACTCATTGTCAATGTTATTTATATCATCCATATCTAATTCGTACTCACACCCTCCCTTTATAACCAAAAAGTGAACATCCTAGGTATCTTAACACTCTTTCAAAAACTGCAAATATCTACATGTTATAGTAAGAAAATTCCTCCCTTCCTTTTTCTAAAGCTTTGGTTTACTTCTTTCCACCATAGTCGATAAGCTATTAACTGTAAGTATCCATTTTTCGAATATAGATATCTAGAGAATTATAGAAAATCTAATGATGAAAGTTGTTGTTCTTCCCGGGTCTCATGGAGTTGAGAAAATTCAAAATCTCAATTAGGATTTGATACGAACTCGAACCGGATACGTTCAAACACCAAGATAAGTAATGGTGAGAAAATCAAACTGATAAACGCTCTCCCTATTTAAGAGGAAGCACCCTTACCAATAAGTTCGAATTTGTCGCCCCAAAATCTAACTTGAAAGTTTGCAATTGATTATGGAACTAACAAACTTAGCAATAGAACTACTAAGCCCTTTAGTTATAAATAGATGAAGAATGTTCAAACAACCCAAGAAACTAATAAAAAGTTAATTGATTGATTAAATATGTAGATGTGAAACTAAATCAAACAAGTTAATTTAATCTCAAGAAATTCAATAAGGAGCACCTTAAGGAATAAGAGTTAACAACTCAAATAAAACTTCATTCAGAAATATATATTGATCTTATTGTTTTAGCCGAAATACATAGCTCTATTTATAGGGCTTTGAAGTGATTTTAAACCCTAAAAGGACTAAGAGATAAGGAATCAAAATCAAACCCTAAAAGACTCCTAATATATGGCCAATCTTATCCCTATAAGGAAGGATAAGATAAAGAGTAATCTAACCCTCATTAAAATCCTAAATTCATGGGAGGAAGTTCTCTTTATCCAATACTTCTAAAAATAGAGGAAATTAACTAAAAATGGATCCATTACGAATGTTTTCTTAAAACATTTGAAGCTTTTTTTATAGGCAGCTTATATACTATAAGGCGTGGTCACGCCTTATGGAAGTTGAGCTTCTGCCCCCTTTCTATGCAGCTCACAGGTTGTAAGGCGTGGTCACGCCTTATGGAAGTTAAGCTTCTGCCCCCTTTGCTCATTAATAGCAATTGATGTCACTATCTTCAAGGCATTGTTATCATCATCAAAACCATCAAAAGCACCATCATTAGCCGTCTTTAAAACATGCTCCAAGTAAGAATTTAAGGCTTGCTTGAACTTCTTACTCCTTGCTCGTGTCATTGGTCTTCCATAGGCTAGTGGATCCATGCTAGTTGACTTAGATGCATCCTTGGTTGCATCATTCCCCCCCTCTTCGAAAGGATTCGATCGCGAATCAACGCCTTCATCAAAATCAAAAGGAGACAAATCAGCAACATTAAAAGTAGCACTAACATATACTCACCAGGTAAGTCAACTTTGTATGCATTATCGTTGATGCGCTCTATCACTTCAAATGGACCATCACCACGTGGCATCAACTTTGATTTCCTTTGGTTGGGAAACCTTTCCTTCTTGAAGTGCACCCAAACCCAATCACCAACTTCAAATACCATCCTTTTGCGGCCCTTATTGCGTTGTGTGGTGATTTGTTCATTGCGTCTTTTCAAGTTTGCACGCACTTGTTCATGCAACTTCAGCACAAATTTAGCCTTCTTTGCGCCATCTAAATTCACTTGTTCATTCAAAGGTAAAGCAATCAAATCTAAAGGACTCAAAGGAATAAAGCCATAAACAATCTCAAATGGGCAAAATTGAGTAGAAGAATGCATACTATGATTATATGCAAATTCAACATGCCGCAAACAATCTTCCCATGTTCTCAAATTTTGTTTAACCATGGTCCTAAGTAATTGTGAAAAAGTTCTATTCACTACCTCAGTTTGACCATCGGTTTGGGGATGACATGTAGTAGAAAAAAGCAATTGAGTTCCCAATTTACCCCATAAGGTCTTCCAAAAATAGCTCAAAAACTTGGTGTCTCTATCACTAACAATAGTTCTAGGCATACCATGTAAACGTACAATTTCTCTAAAGAACAATTCAGCAACATGTTGTGCATCATCAGTTTTCTTACATGCAATAAAGTGTGACATCTTTGAAAACCTATCCACCCCAACAAAAATACTATCATGCCCATGCTTAGACCTAGGTAATCCAAGCACAAAATCCATAGATATGTTAATCCAAGGAGAATTAGGTATGGGCAAAGGCATGTACAACCCATTAGGTTGTGATTTAGACTTAGCTTGCTTGCGTACAATACAATTAGCTCATAATCTATTCACATCAAATTTCATCTTAGGCCAATACAAATGATCATGCAAAACATCTAAAGTCTTTTGAACACCAAAGTGTCCCATCAAACCACCTTCATGTGACTCTCTTATAAGCAATTCACGCATAGAACACATAGGAATGCATATACGTTTTTCTTTGAACAAAAATCCATCATGTCTATAAAATTTATCAATAGCACCATGTTCACATGAATGAAAAATAGAACCAAAATCGTGGTCATCAACATACAAGTCTTTGATATACTCAAAACCAAGCAATTTTGTTTCTAAAGAAGCAAGTAAAGCATACCTTCTAGATAGTGCATCGGTAACTATATTTTCTTTACCTTGCTTGTACTTAATGACATAGGGAAATGCTTTAATGAATTCACTCCATTTAGCATGGCGTTTATTCAACTTGTTCTGTCCCTTCATGTGCTTCAATGTTTCATGATCCGTGTGAATGACAAACTCCTTAGGTAGCAAATAATGCTGCCAAACATTGAGTGCACGCATAATGGCATACAATTCCTTGTCATAAGTTGGATACTTCAAGCTAGCTCCATTCAACTTTTCACTAAAATAGGCTATTGGCTTCCCATCTTGCATTAAAACAACTCCAATACCTACACCAGAAGCATCACAATCAATTTCAAAAGTTTTGGAAAAATTCGGAAGTGAAAGAATGGGAGATGAAGTAAGTTTGTCCTTTATCATATTAAATGCTTTTTCTTGTTGTTCTCCCCAATGAAACTTCACGTTCTTCTTTACAAGCTTATTGAGTGGTGCAGCAAGGGTACTGAAGTCCTTGAAAAACCTCCTATAGAAGCTTGCAAGCCCATGAAAGCTCCTTACATCACTAACATTCTTTGGTGTTGGCCACTACTTAATTGCTTTCACCTTATCTTCATCAACCTGAATTCCATTTGCACTAACAACAAAACCAAGAAACACAAGTTTGTTTATGCAAAAATCACACTTAGCAAGGTTAGCATATAAAGAATCCTCACGCAAAACCATCAACACCATCCGAACATGTTCAACATGCTCACTAAAGCTCTTACTATAAATCAGAATATCATCAAAGTATACTACCATAAGTTTACTAATATATGCACGTAAAATATGGTTCATTAGTCTCATAAAAGTACTTGGTGCGTTAGTTAAGCCAAAAGGCATGACCAACCACTCATACAAACCAAATTTAGTTTTGAATGTTGTTTTCCACTCATCACTTATATTCATTCTAATTTGGTGATAGCCACTTCTCAAATCAATTTTAGTAAAGATAACACTTCCATGCAATTCATCTAACATATCATCTAACCTAGAAATAGGATGAAGATATTTAATGGTAATCTTGTTAATTGCACGATAATCAACACACATACGCCAAGACCCATCTTTCTTAGAGACTAATAAAATAGAAACAGCACATGGGGTAAGACTTTCCCTAACATAATCTTTACTTAGTAGTTCCTCAACTTGGCGTTGCAGCTCTTTGGTCTCCTCGGGATTGACTCTATAGGCTGGTCTATTTGGAATGGATGACCCCGGCACAAAGTCAATTTGGTGTTCTATTCCCCTTAGTGGTGGCAACCCACTAGGTAACTCCTTAGGAAACACATCGTCATACTCCTACAAAACACTTACAAACACACTAGGAAGAGAAGAGTGAAGATTATTAGTGTTAAATAGAGTTTCCTTGTACATAAGTACAAGTACTTGCCTATTTTCACTCAAAGCCTTTCTCATGTCTCACTCTCTAACTAAGAAACTCACTTTTTTCTCACTTGCCTCCCCTTTTTCTTGCGCCTTACTCGTTCTTTTACTCACGTTCTTGCACAAACCCTCGCTAAACTCTCCTTTTACCACTCTTTGCTCTCGCCCCTCATTATTTTCCACACAACTCTCCTTTTCCTTGTGCACCTTTTCTTTTTCATGTGCATTCTCACACTTTTGTTTTTCTTTCTCATATGCTCCCATTCGGTCCTTTACAACTCTTTGTAATTCACAAACTTCTTTAGGACTCAATGGTGCCAAAACATCGGTTTTCCATCCATTACAAGAGAATATGCATTGGTTCGACCATTATGAATTACAGATCTATCATATAACCATGGTCTACCTAGCAACATATGACATGCTTGCATGGGAACAATATCACATAATACCTCATCATGATACTTCTTTACACTAAATGCAATCCATACTTGGTTAGTAACTCTAATCCCACTTTGATCATTAAGCCATTGCAAGGTGTATAGCTTAGGGTGCTTAATAGTTGGAAGTCTAAGTTTATCAACCATCATAGCACTTGTTATATTAGTACAACTACCCCCATCAATGATTAAACTACAATTAGCATCATGGTTTTGTACTTTACATGTAGTATGGAATATGTTTTCCCTTTGAGCATCATCATCAATAGGTTGTAAATTAAGAGCTCTAAAGGTTACAAGTACATTACTAACCTCACCCAATTGCACATCATCATAATCTTCCAACTCAGGCATGTCTAGGTAATCCTCCTCACTAGGTTCGGATTCTTCATCACTTCGAATTGCCATGGTTCGCTTGTTTGGACATTGGGAAGATATATGCCCATACCCCAAACACTTGAAACATTGCACTTTCTTTGATTTGAGGTCACTTTGCGTCATTGGCTTAGTGTTAACATCAAATTTAAGGGCTGCCTTGATGTCCTTTGATGCCTCACAACCCTTGTTATGGGGCTGGTTGCTCCCTTTCCATGTGTTACTCCATTTTGAGCTAGGGGCAGCACTTCTGCTCTTGGTTTTTAATTGCTTTTCCACCTTTACGGCCATGTGCAACATGTCCTCTATCTCTATATAATGCTGCAATTCAATTATGTTAGCAATATCACGATTCAAACCATGCAGAAATCTTGCCATTGTGGCTTCCCTATCCTCATATATATTGGTTCTAATCGTAGCTATCTCCATAGATTGCCAATACTCCTCAACACTCTTACTACCTTGTACTAAATTTTGTAACTTGTTGTACAAATCCCTTTAGTAGTGTAATGGCACAAACCTTTTACGCATAATGCATTTAACCTTATCCCATGAACCAACTTCGTGTTCCCCATAACGCCTACGACCACTCACCAATTGATCCCACCAAATGGTAGCATAATCACAAAACTCAACAACAGCAAGTTTAACCTTTTTAGACTCACTATAGTTATGACATTTAAAAACCCTACTCAACAACAGCAAGTTTAACCTTTTTATACTCACTACAGTTATGACATTCAAAAACCCTTTCAACCTTCTTTTCCCACTCCAAATAAACTTCAGGATCACTCTTACCATGAAAAGATGGTATTTTCATCTTAATGCTACCCAAATTAGTGTTAATTTTGGGTTGGAGATTATGTCTAGACCTTTTAGACTCACTTTCTTGGTCATTATCAGAACCATCCCCTTTAGAAGTTTTAGGCATATCATTCAATAACCTAGTTAATTTGTCATCTTGTTTTTGAAATTGTTTTTGCATATGTTCTACTACATCTCTCAATGTATAAGCTAAATTTTCCAAAGTCAATGGTTGTTCAGATGACATGGTTAAACCAAAATACTAGAAAAGAAAACAAAAAGAAGACGTGATCAAGTGTTATACTCTGAAGGCTTCTTATAGTCAAAGGCAAAACAAGAAAAGATCACTCCCTCACGTGTTTCACTTATAAAGAATTGAATTCCTTATAGAAATTAAATCAAATTGTTCTAGTAATCACAAGAACAAGTTTTTCACAACCTCTTAACGTTTATTAATTCTGAAGTTCAATAGAACACTCGTAAATCAATAAAACGAATTATAAGCGTGTGAACAAAACAAGCTTACAACTAATCGAACAAGACTCAATTAACCTAAAAGAAAAGCTTTTTAAGCGACAACAAACAAAATTACCCAAATCAAAATTTTAAGAATGAAGAATAGCTCCAATCAATTAAAAAGAATTGCAGAATGAATCAATCAAGAATCAATTCTTCAAGAACTACTCAACACCAATGGTTAGTTGCGGAATGAATCAATCAAGAATCAATTCTTCAAGAACTACCCAACACCAATGGTTAGGGTTAGTTTTTTCGTTCCTTTCTTTTTTCTTTTTTGAAATCTGCCTTGGTATGTGGGCAGCAATGAAAATAGTATACTTATTTTTTATAATAATGCGAACAGAAATTGAGATGACATAGAAAATAGGCTCTTAATTGAAAAGAAAGTAAACCAACTTACAAGTTTGGCTCTAATACCAAATGATACTAACTTGAACCGGATACGTTCAAACACCAAGATAAGTAATGGTGAGAAAATTAAACTGATAAACGCTCTTCCTATTTAAGAGGAAGCACCCTTACCAATAAGTTCGAATTTGTCGCCCAAAAATCTAACTTGAAAGTTTGCAATTGATTATGGAACTAACAAACTTAGCAATAGAACTACTAAGCCCTTTAGTTATAAATAGATGAAGAATGTTCAAACAACCCAAGAAACTAATAAAAAGTTAATTGATTGATCAAACATGTAGATGTGAAACTAAATCAAACAAGTTAATTTAATCTCAAGAAATTCAATAAGGAGCACCTTAAGGAATAAGAGTTAACAACTCAAATAAAACTTCATTCAGAAATATATATTGATCTTATTGTTTTAGCCGAAGTACATAGCTCTATTTATAGGGCTTTGAAGTGATTCTAAACCCTAAAAGGACTAAGAGATAAGGAATCAAAATCAAACCTTAAAAGACTCCTAATATATGGCCAATCTTATCCCTATAAGGAAGGATAAGATAAAGAGTAATCTAACCCTCATTAAAATTCTAAATTCATGGGAGGAAGTTCTCTTTATCCAATACTTCCAAAAATAGTGGAAATTAACTAAAAATGGATCCATTACGAATGTTTTCTTAAAAAATTTGAAGCTCTTTTTGTAGGCAGCTTATATACTGTAAGGCGTGGTCATGCCTTATGGAAGTTGAGCTTCTGCCCCCTTTGCTCATTAATAGCAATTGATGTCACTATCTTCAAGGCATTGTTATCATTATCAAAACCATCAAAAGCACCATCATTAGCCGTCTTCAAAACATGCTCCAAGTAAGAATTTAAGGCTTGCTTGAACTTCTTACTCCTTGCTCGTGTCATTAGTCCTCCATAGGCCAGTGGATCTATGCTAGTTGACTTAGATGCATCCTATGTATACATCAAAACCTCAGTTCCCTTCCTAGACGAAACCTCTAAAGAAGTTGAATACTCAGTCGCTCAATCCTTACTCGTACACTGTATGAGCATTTCATAAGAGATTTCATAAAAGAAATAAATCAATTTTTTGTTATCCCTTCATCATTTAGGGAAAATTTCGATTTACATGTTTTCATAACCAACTATTCATGATTGGCCAAATCATTGATAAAAATAATATCCAAATACCAAATACGTTATCTATATAACCTGTGCGAAATAGAAGAAACTCTTGGGAAGATAAAAAAAAAAAGAATATGTTCTTCCTCCTTAAAAAATTCTTCTAAAAATTCCAAACCTAATCTTTTCAAAGCGCGTACACTACTTTTGTGTTTACGAGCCAAAGTTTTAACACAAGAAAGTCGAAGTATATATTTTATTCGATACAAATTCGTTTTTTTTAGGATCCGCTATAATAATGAGAAATATTTCTGTATATACGCACAAATCGGTCGATAATCTCAGAATCCGTCGAATCCGCCCAGGTCGGTTTACTAATGGGATGTCCTGCTGCGTTACAAAATTTCATTTTTGCCAATGATCTAATTAAAGGAATAATTAGAACTATTGTATCGAGTTTCTTCATAGTATTATCTTTATCTATTATAAATAAATTTTTTATCATTTGACTCCGTACCAACAAAGGATTAAATTGTACATTTGAAAGATAGCCCAAAAAGTTGAGAGAATGCTTAGATAATGAATTTATTTAGATCTTTTCCGGTTAAAACCACACATAAAAATGACATTGACATAAATGGACAAGGTAATATTTCCATTTTTTCATTAGAAGAAGCCCATCTTTTGAAGCCAAAACAGATTTTCCTTGATATCTAACATAATGCATGAAAGGGTCCTTGAACAACCATAGGATGGCCTGAAAATCATTAGCAAAGACTTCCGCAAAATGTTCTATTTTTCCATAGAAAAAAATTCGTTGAAGAAGTACTCGAGAAAATGTTGATCGTAAATGAAAGGATTAGTTACGGAGAAAAAAGAAAAGGGATTCATATTCATATACATGAGAATTATATAGGAACACGAAAAATCTTGGATTACTTTTTGTAAAAATAGAAATTGATTTCTTTGGAATAATAAAACTGTTCCAATTCCAATACTCATGAAGAAAGAGTCGTAATAAATGCAAAGAAGAGGGATCTTTCACCCAATAGTGAAGGATTTGAACCAATTTTTCTAGATGGATGGGGTAAGGTATTAATACATCTGACACATAATTTAAATGTGGAAATTTGTCCTCTAAAAAAGGAAATATTGAATGAATTGATCGTAATTTATGAGATTTTACTATCTCTGACCTTTCTAAAGAAGATACTAATCGTAGGGAAAATGGAATTTCCACAATAACTGCAAAGCCCTCTGATATCATTTGATAATATAAATTCTTGTTGTACTTAAAAAATGGATTTTGATTAGAATCATTAGCAAAAATAATCAAATGGTTATGTTGATACATTCGAGTAATTAAATGTTTTACAATTAATAGACTAGATTTATTGTCATAACCTAAATTTTCCAACAAAGTAGATCTATTTAAACTGTGATCATGAGCAAATGTATAAATATACTCCTGAAAGATAAATGGGTAGCTATCTAGTTCTAAATATCTTTGATATTCCTCTATTCTTTTATTGGAAATTAAATTGGATTGAAGCAAGGATAGAGGATTTTTTTTATTGGGTTATTAAATGCTACATAGTGCGATACAGTAAAAACAAAGTAGTATGATAGAAAAGAATAGATACCTCGAAAATAGGTAAACTCATCAGTGGACTCCCATCCTCTCTTTTTTCCATCTAATTGGTTTATGTTTATTATAAGATAAATAGATAAAAAAAATGATTAGAAATCCTTTATTTTTTCAAGCCAATCGCTCTTTTGATTTTGGAAAAAAATATCTTTATCAATATACTCTTTCTTCTACACATTAATCTCCCGCTCATACTTATAATGGGGAATAGCTAATAGTTAGGACTCATTAAAAGAAAATAAAAAATTGGCTAAAGGCCTTTCCTGCATTAGGCACTAATTTTTTTTTAATGTCTAATTAGATTGGATAATCATTCAAATTAAGAACATAAGCTCGTTGCTTTTTTGTTTCCCTATAATTGGAACCGTAGGACTCTATCCATTTATTCACTTGACACAACCTTGAATTCATTTATTATGTTCCGCACGAAGACCTCAAATAACCAAGAATTCAAATAAGGTTTGGCCCGATTCGACAAAAATGAAATATTCTCAGAATTCTCCATTGATACGACATGCTGTTTTTTCCATTCATTCCTTTCAGGATCAGTCGCGGTCTTTCAAACTATACCGATGGTATGGACGAATACTTTCCTTCATACAAATGTGTAAAAGATATTAGCCGCACTTAAAAGCCGAGTACTCTACCATTGAGTTAGCAACACACCCCCCCCCCCTAAAAAAAAAAAAAATTCTATAGATATAGCCGAAATTAAAATAAAAAAAAAATTGAAGCACATGACACAATCAAAACATTAAACTAGCATTAAACTAGCAAGAAATTAAATAAAAAAATTTTAATCAATTCTGAATAAAAAAATTTAAAATATTCTTTTATTTTATAATTTATAACATTTTTTTCAATCAAACAAAACGTTTGTATTACAACAAATCTAAAAAAACCATCACTTGAATAAAGAAAAAACCAAATCTATAGAACAGGAATAAATAGATGCACAGAAAAGATCCAATTACCTCAGATCAGATTATATTTATTTGATACACTGTTGTTAATATAAATTGAATAAATTGAGAAAAAAAATACACAATGACGAAAACAAAAGAATGAATTGCATTCAATTTAAAATTTAACAATAAAAAAATAAAAAAAATAGGTATGAATATAGTATGAATAGAATAAGAGAAGGGGGGGTGTAATAGAGAAAAGGTTATAATATAAAAACCTATATATATATATATATATATATATATATATATATCGAATTACCCACACCCTGCATTTCGTTAAGTAAATTACGTTTGATTAAGACGAAGTTCCGTAAAAACCCCCGCCTTGCTTAAAATATCATGAACAGTTCCCTTAGGTTGAGCGCCTTTTTTAAGGAAATATAGAATAGTAGGAACATTTAAATAGGTTTGATTTTTTAAAGGATCATAAAAACCCACGTTCCGAAGATCTCTTCCTTCTCTACGGGATTGAACATCAATTGCAATGATTCGATAAACAGCTCATTAGGGTAGAGGTAGAAAAAAAGACCCCCCGTGGAAACGTATAAGAAGTTTTCTCCTCGTACGGCTCGAGAAAAATTATTCGAAGTTCTGTATATATCTAGAATTATAGTGTCAAATAGATCCATAAAATCATCAAATCAATTAACTTATGATTTAAGTCCTTTTTCTTCTTTTTTTTTTCCTTTTTGTTTACCAAGAAAGAAAAAAAGCATTTGTACCCTTCTAACTCAAGTTGGATAACTTTCAAATAGCTCAAAAGGAACCCCTTAGGAGTTTCATTTTTCACTTATTGAGTGATCTCTAATGCCCTTTCTTTTTCTTTTTGTTTCTTTCTTTTATTTTAAAATGTATAATGTATTTTGATTCTTCATTCTCATCTAATTGTTGAGACAATTGAAAACGGTATTTCCTTGTTCTAGGATCCTTTATCTTTGCCTTGAATCGTTGGGTTTAGACATTACTTCGGTGATCTTTAATCGTTTCCAAATGGCAGCAACATACCACTTTTTGTGATTTCTTTCTATTAAAGAATCAGACTAACAATTGATTCCTGTGTGATACACTTTTTTAATCAAAAGAATTTGGTCAATTCCAACAAACCTTATTCTTGGACTTGAAATTTGCTAGAATTGGATCCTTTCTATTTCGATATTGAAAATATATTTACGAAGTTGTTCCAATTTATTGATTAGGGCTAACCCTAGATTCTTGCTCCTAAGAAATAAATCAATACTTTACTTTTTACTCGAGCTCCATCATGTACTATTTACATTACAACCCAATAAAAAATGAAGGTTCTAGTGTATAACAGAACAAACGATGTCGAGCGAAGAGCACTACACAAGCAAAAGGAGAGTTGTGTGGAAAATAATGAGGGGCGAGAGCAAAGAGTGGTAAAAGGAGAGTTTAGCGAGAGTTTGCGCAAGAGCGTGAGCAAAAGAACGAGTAAGGCGCAAGAAAAAGGGGAGGCAAGTGAGAAAAAAGTGAGTTTCTTAGTTAGAGAGCGAGACATGAGAAAGGCTTTGAGTGAAAATAGGCAAGTACTTGTACTTATGTACAAGGAAACTCTATTTAACACAAACTCTAAAAGACTCCTAATATATGGCCAATCTTATCCCTATAAGGAAGGATAAGATAAAGAGTAATCTAACCCTCATTAAAATCCTAAATTCATGGGAGGAAGTTCTCTTTATCCAATACTTCCAAAAATAGAGGAAATTAACTAAAAATGGATCCATTACGAATGTTTTCTTGAAAAATTCGAAACTCTTTTTGTAGGCAGCTTATATACTGTAAGGCGTGGTCACGCCTTATGGAAGTTGAGCTTCTGCCCCCTTTGCTCATTAATAGCAATTGATGTCACTATCTTCAAGGCATTGTTATCATCATCAAAACCATCAAAAGCACCATCATTAGCCATCTTTAAAACATGCTTTAAGTAAGAATTTAAGGCTTGCTTGAACTTCTTACTCCTTGCTCGTGTCATTGGTCCTCCATAGGCTAGTGGATCCATGCTAGTTGACTTAGATGCATCCTTGATTGCATCAGGATTACAAGTAATTGAGCCAAAGTATTATTTTTCAAAATTAAATTGGACTAATTGACCAAAATAATCAGTTTTGAACTCAAAATCAACCAAATTGCCAAGTATAAAGACTAAATTGTAAGGATTTTAAAATTCACCAATCGGCTCTGCGTATAGTCGATCGGCTCTATACAGTGTCGATTGACCTAGAACTCGAATTTTCATGTCATTTTTATGTGTTTTCTGATTTTAAATATCAATAATTATTAAAATAAACTTTTTAGAAGATTTTATTGATAATTATCTAGTTTTTAATTATTTTTATAATTAAAAAGATTTTTATTGATATTTATCCTAATTATTTTTAAAGTCTCTATTTATCAATCAAAAAGGGTTTTGATAAATTCCTTTAATTATCAATAATTCCAAAAAAAATTATTGATTATCCTAGCCTTCAAGGTTTTCTCCACCTTCTTTATAAATATAAAAGAGAACACTAGGCTAAGGGATTGGCAATTTCTAGCGGTCAGAATGATTGGTATGTCGTTGAAGAATATATTATGATTTCAAAAAGCAAACATAAAACACAAATCCTTGCCATGTTATTTAAACTAATATGATTCTTGTTAGAATTGCATGATTAGGTTATAAAAATATTGTTCCCTAAATATTTTGGATAAAGTTGCCATATTTAGCTGACCATCTGTTGAAATATGCCTTTTGTACCAATTGCTTGTTGTCCATCTGTTTAAAGTCTGTTGAAATTACCTAATCGATTTTTATGCCTATTTGTGTATGCATATCGATTGTGAAATAGTTATAGAGTTACTATCTGCTTGGGAGCTCGAATTGGCCTAGGATCAAGCCTAGAGCCGATCGACTTTGTGTATAACCAATCAACTGTTCGTCCTTCATTCGCCCGTTTTGCAATTTCTGATGGACTTTCGCCCGATATTGTAGATTTCTCTAGTTTTTGCCTATTTCACTCATTTTTACTAGTTTTGCTTTTTTTTTTTTTGCGATGTAATTTTGTTGTTTTTATTATTTTTTGCTTTCCAGTTTTATATTTATGTAATTTGTAAATAGTGGATAGATATCTGCTTGATTGATTGCTAACTAAAAATAATTCATATAGACTTAGGCTTAAGATTTGGACTTTGGCATATAATCTATAATTCGTAGGTTAAAAAAGATGGTAAATTGGGCCTAATTATAAAACCTAATTAGACCTAGGTAGGCTTTGCCATGTATAATTAATAAGCTGATCCATTTAGACTTAGAAAATTAAAATAGGCTTTTGGAATATAAGATGCAACCTATTTAGGATTAAAGGTAGGTAAACTTGGACTTAACAAATAAAATTGAGCTAGACTAAGTAAGCCTTTTGCATGTAATTGAGTAGCTAATATGATAATTAATAAAGAAGGGATTATGCCGGGCTTAATAAAATGAGCTAGAACTAGGTAAACCTACACCATGCTTTATTGATTGAGTGTAGAAATTATATCCTGCATTTGTAGAGAATACGCTATTAATTAATAAAATTAAAGGTTAGAATATACAATTAAGGAAGTTGGTCTCTGAATCCATCCCTGGATGTGATGATACTTCCTAAGGAATCTAGTTACGCCACTCAATTAGAAGAAGTGTCCCGATGATTTACCCAGGTGGTGACTCCCTCTCTCTGCTCTAGTCTCTATGACTAGTTAGCATATTTTCGATTAGGTTGAAAAGCCTTGTAGTGTTGTAGTCATTAGAGGCACTTGGGTGCACGCCTGAATCGCCGCCCACAATAGCAACTCTGCTAGGAATAAGAGCAGCTGATTCTATTGTATTCTTACCTTTAACTTTATCACTTAATAGTATATTATTGCATCACTATACCATTTTCACACATTATGCACATTGGTCCCTATTAGTAGTACTTTGGCTCTATTAGAACCTTGAAATTATGACACTGGCTAGCCATCACTCACAAAAAAAGTAAATTTTCTTCGTCGCATGGACCTTTGAGTAGGGAGACGAGCAAAGGAAGGGTATTTGATTTATGAGAGCCTTTTATCCTTACCCGACATGCAGCTTATAGTAATGATAGTAGAAATCTCCATTAGGTATGCAATTGCTTGTTTGAGGTATTTTTCCTTATAAGAGTTTGAAGCCCACATCTTGGAAGGCTTTAAGCCAAAACATGCAGGCTTTGACCTTGTATTAGAAAATACCACATTATTTGTTTAAACTGCTTTGCGAGTTATTGGCATGTGCATTCGATACTTACTACAAAATTCTAAGAAAGAAAGACTCGCTTTGAACCGTAGGTGGGAGTAATAGGGTCGGAAAGAATGATTGAACTATACCTTGTATTTGCCTTGTTTGTTCTTACTAACCTTTTATTTGTATTGTGCATTTCACGTGCATCATGCATGCCATGCATTTCATGCATCACTCCAACTCTTTGTTGAAGCCATGTAGATTCTCCTTTGGTTTATAAGAGAGAAGGAAGTGGTAGGCTGGAAAGAGTTCCGATATCACTGAAGATTCGATCAGTATTGGAATACCTGAAAAGATTGAGGAGTCAGTTGTCTACCACTAAGATTACAAGCGAAATTGCAACTGAGACTAAAATGGGTAATGAAAGAGCTAATGGAGAAGATGTTGAGATCCTCAAGAACGCAGTCATCGATGACCTATAGGGTGTGATCTGGGAAGAGCTCCAGCAATTCTTGGTTGAGATGGCTGCTAACCAAGTTCCTCTAGCTGCTCCAATTGCCCTGCAGCACCTAACCCTCCTATTATTGTTGATCCTAAAATTGATGTTGTTGCTAAAACTGTTGTTGTCGCTGTCGCTGCTACCAATATTGTTGCCAATGACCCTGCTAGAAAAGGGGTGCCTAGGTTTAGGACTTTAATGAGTTTATACTGGACCAAGCCAAGAAAGAAACTACTCTTACTACTAATGAAGCTAGGAATGGCTCAAGTCTGAGGTTAAATAAGATGCAAGGGATGCTGGAAGTTAAAGGTTTGGACCCAACTTATGATTTTGACGAGCTAGTCCTGACTGGGGAAAGACAAGCTACCTTCAAAAGTTCAGAATACCCAAGATGAACCCTAAGACATTCATGGACTTTATATAACGATAGGCTGCAAGTCCAAGAGATAAAAAATGTCAAAAGAAAGAATGCCCGAACTGGTGGAAGAACGAATTACCAAGTTAGAGGGAGCATAACTGTTGATGTAAATATTATCCAGCAATCGAGAAGGTTCTCCAACTTCAAGCAACCTCTCTTAAAGATTTTTGAGAAGCTGGTAAAAAATGGCCTACTGCAACCAACTACTCCTAGAAACCCACCAAACTCTAACATAGTTGGATATAAGCTAAATGCCTATTGTAAATACCATTAATCCTTAAGCCACCATACTGACACCTTTATTCATCTCAAACATAAAATCCAAAAACTAATCAATGCTAGAAAGCTAACCGACCCTAGCCAGCGCAGTACTAAAAGAGACCCCCTACCAAACTACAATAATACACCACCTCCAAACAAAGTTTCCATGAACAATCTTGATTTCAGCAAGGAGGAGATCATGAGTTCCTTTCAAGACATACTTGAACCAACACTAAAATAGAATCTGAATCCAAACTTGAGCCAAAATGCCTACCTCATAGATACCCACAAAGAACCTTCATCAAGCTAGGGGCACCATTATCCTTAGTGTTCCTACACCTAGTAAGAAGTAGGAAGCTTGTGTCTTTGGCACTGAGACGTAGTCCATCTCTTAATGATCAGTATTTTGAGTTTCATCAGATCTTTGGGCATGCCACTGATCAATGCAATTGCCTGAAACACGAGATTCAGGACTTGATAGGCTGTACAGAATGGCAAGTAGGGTAGCCTTCTCAGAATGCTAAAGCTATTGAATGTGAAGACTTATTGGAGCAGCCATCTTGAAAGTTTGACTATAAAGTCTTTTATTCTAAGCCTCCTTTGGCTGACATTCGAATCAAGGACATTGTACCGAGTGAATGGGGCTTAGTTAATGATGAGCAACTAGTTAGTGACTCTTGCATTATGGAAGTGTGGAAGCAAGGGGAAATAAAGTCAATATTAGCTATTGATATTTAGTACAGTTCCAAGGATGAGTGTGAACTTCAAGACAATACTGCCAAGGATATTTCGGGTGACCGTGACTCCGATAAGGAGACTGAAAAGGAAGTCAAGAGCAATGACAAGGGTTCATAAGATCTGAAACAAGTAGAGAAAGTTTCAGAAGAAGAGGGTTCATACAATAATGAGCTTCTAGAAAAGTTAAAGAAGAATAAGAAGACTATTGACATCTCGGAATTGTTGATGCACTCATTAGATTACAAGAAGGCACTGATTCAAGCCTTGTCCAATATCACCATAAGTACATCAACAACCCCCGAGCAAATGATCAAGAGTGTAATAGAAAAGACCACTAGGATGATCACTTTCTCGGGTGAAGACCTGCACTAGAGGGAAGAGACCACAACAAGGCTCTATACATCTCGACTGAAGTGAAAGGAAATAGGACTTCTTCTATGTTGGTAGATGATGGGTCAACCATCAATGTCTGTCCTTCTCGCATCCTTTCTAAACTGGGAATGACTATGAAGAATCTAAAGCCTTTAAATATGGTTATAAGAGCCTATGATAAAACGAAAAGAAATATGGAAGGAACATTCTCAGCTCTAGTGAAAACTAGTCCCATAGAATCCTAGGTCGAGTTTACAATCCTGGACATCCTCATAACTTTTGCACCATAATTGGGTAGGCTATGGTTCCATGATCTAGGAGGAGTGCCTTCCACTATGCACCAAAAGGTTAAATTTTTTCATGAAGGAGAGATAGTCATGATCAATATTGAGGGTGATAAGGTTGTTTTGACCATCCAAGAGGCTGCTAAAGAACTTGATGCCCCAACTAGGTTTCGGGTCGTTGTGCTTTATGAGAATTATATGGATCCTAAAGTGGCTAGCATATTTAAGAAGATGGACTTCATGCTAGAAATAGGACTAGGAAAGAATCAACAGGGAGTTACAGAGCTGCCAAACTTCAAAGGGTAGAAGACTTGACATGGCTTGAGATATAATAAAAAAGATGAAGGCAAGCCGAGGGGTAAGACTCTAGAGGAGGTCTTTGTCAAGGAATACAAGCCTTATGCTAGTGAGCCAGTCATTGTAGCTGGGACTAAGGTGCTTGGTTTTGAGACTTTTAAGAGCTTGATTATCAACAGGATGGTTGAGTTGAACATCAAAGATATTAGAGAGAAGGTCATTGCCAAGGTTGAAGAGTTGAAGCTGAAAGATCTTATTAGCCTTCCCAAAGATTGGAATCCGTAGAGCTTAGATACATTAGTTGAGGAAAATATTATTGATGTCTTTTATGAGTAAACTGATGTAATAATGCCTAAACTTTATGAGGATGTTGACAGTTTTATTTCTAAGATCAATCATATAAACTCTTATTTTGCTTACTTGTATGATGTTCTTTATGATGGTAGTGTGCATTTTAGTAATCATGACATATGCATATTTGATATTAATTTTATACAAATTAGTTTATTTAATTTAAGCACAACGATAATTCCAAGAACATCTCTACTCATGATATATATTTCGAAGAGAGGAGAGAATTTGAAAAAATATTAGAAAATTAAAATTGGTATTTGCTTGTTCGTATGATGATATATTAAGGCTAGACAGAGAAATAGCAGAGCCTCATATCCTGACCTACTCACGCATCAAGCCTATCAAGCGGAAGAAGAGAAGGTTGAGGCCGAAATGGGCAGAAAAGATTAGAAAAGAGGTTGCTAAGCAAGTAAAGACTAATTTCCTTGATGTAATCAACTATCTTGAATGGTTGGAGAATATTATCATTGTCACAAAAGAAGGAAAAAAGTTAGAATATATATGGATTATAGGGACTTAAATAAGGCTTGCCCTAAGGACGATTTTACATTACCTCAAATTGATGTGATAGTCGACAGTGCGGCTTCAAGTGCAATATAGTCCTTTACGGACGGGTTTTTTAGATACAACCAAATCATGGTGGCAATTATGGACAAGTTAAAAATGGCGTTCATCACAGAATGGGGGACTTAATATTACAAGGTTATGTCGTTTGGATTAAAGAATACAAGAGCAACTTATCAGAGAGTAGCCACCACCTTATTTCATGATATGATGCATAAGGAAGTCGAGTTGTACATAGACGACATGTTGGTTAAGTCAGAAACAAGAGAAGGTCATTTTCAAGCTTTAGATTGGTTTCTCAGGTGAGTGGAACAATTTAATCTGAGGTTGAATCCTAAGAACAACATGTTTGAGGTAACATTAAGGAAGTTATAGGGCATATTATGAGTTAAAGAGGAATTGAAATCGATCCAGACAAGGTTAAAGTGATTCAAGAGATGTCAGCACTGAAGATAGAGAAAGATGTCAGAGGGTTTTTAGTATGCTTACAGTACAATAGTCGATTCATATCTAAACTTATAATGGTTTGTGATCATATTTTCAAGCATTTGAGGAAATACCAACCCAGTTATGGGATGAACAGTATCAGAAAGCCTTTGATAAAATTAAAGAGTATCTAATGAAATTGTCAGTATTATAGCTGTGGATGGATGGGAAGCTGTTGATTCTCTATTTAGCTTTAGAAGAGGAAGCAATAGGAGCAATGGTAGCACAGTGTGGACCTAATGATATAGAGAATGCGATATATTATTTCAATAAGAAATTGGTATCTTATGAGTTAAAGTATCATCTCGTAGAGAAGACTCGTTTGGCTATGATTTGGGCTACGAGAAAGTTGAGACACTACTTCCAATCTTATAAGGTTCAAGCGATTTTAAAAATAGACCCGTTGAAGTATTTATATGAAGCTCCATCCCTCATGGGCAAGTTAGCTAGATGGTTGGTGCTCCTAATAGTGTTCGACATTGATTACATTACTAAGAAAGTGGTCAAGAGAAGAGCCATAGAGCGATTCATAAAATCCAATCGAGAGAGACGACCTTGGAATTTTGAGTTCTTTTATAAGAATCTAGGGACAATCAAGATCTAAAAATGAAGGTTGTACTTCGATGGAGCAATAAATGCAAAAGATGCAGGGTTAGGAGTAGTCTTGATCACACTTGAATGCTAGATGTTACAAATGGACAAGAGGTTGGACTTCAAGGTCACGAACAACAAGCCAGAGTATGAAGCATTTGTATGGGCTATAAACGACTATGATGGCAGGAGCAAAAGAACTAATGGTTTATGGGGACTTTATACTGGTAATTCAACATGCTACGAAAGAATGGGAAGTGAAGGAAGAGAGGTTGAAACTATATGTCAACTACCTTAGAACTTTAGTTTATAATTTCTTTAAATGCTTTTTTATTCACCTACCAAGAGACGAGAATCAGATGGCAGATTCGCTAGCTACACTTTTATATATGTAGGAAAATCCTGCTCAGCTCTCGATAAGGCCATTGGTAATTATAAAATCCAGAGTTATTACTCTAGAGAATTGATTATGGATATCCAAATGGGCCCAGAAGAGAATCTTTAGTTTTATGATTTGTTAAAGTTCATGGAGAATAAAGAATATCCAGAAGAGGCATCTACAAAGGACAAGTATGCGCTTTGGATATAAGTTAGCAACTACATCAGCCACAACAGAGTATTGTACAGAAGAATGGCATCGGGTGTCCAACTTAGGTATCTGACTAAGAGAGAATCACAAGTAGTGATAAAAGGCATGCACAAAGGGGTGTGTGGGACTTACATGAATGGCATGGTGCTGACTAGGAAAATCATGCATCAAGGCTATTATTGGATAAGGATAGAAAATGATTATATAGCCTTAGTAAGAAAATACTATGAGTGAGTGTACAATAACCTGAACAATCACAAGGCCCTTTACAGCTTAAAGAATAGATATTATTGAAGAAATAAGGCCTTCTTCGAATAATTATAGTTATATAGTTGTAGCTATTGATTAGTTCTCAAAGTGGGTCGAAGCTAAGTTATTCACTATTATGGGGGCAAGGCAGAAGGCCATATTTATAGAGAGAAACTTGATTTGCAAATACGAGGCCTCGCACCATGTTATGACAAATAATAGGGTACAGTTTATGGGTGAGACAACAGATCTACTCGAAGAATATAAGATTGAACATCACAAGTACTCTCCATACATACCACAAGTCAATGGTGCAGTCAAAGCGGCTAACAAGAATCTGAAAAAGATACTCTCGAAGATGGTATGAAATTATAAAGATTGGTCATTTCGTCTCCCTTTTGTACTACGGGGGTTTCGGACCACTGGAAGAACATCAATAAGGCAAATGTTGTACTCTATGGTTTGTGGGCTAGAGCGATTCTACCAGTTGAGATGGAGTTCAAGTCTCTAAGGCTATGCTGGAAGTTGACATATTAGAATATCAATAGGCTGAGTAGAGATACGAGCAGCTGGCTCTGAGTGATGAGAAAATGATGAAGGCCTTGTATCATATGCAGTTGTATTAGAAGAGGTAGCCAGAGCATTCAATAGGAGGGTAAAGCCAGGAAAGATTAGAGCTGGTGATATGATACCGAGGCACATGAAACTTATGACATTTGATCCTAGAGGGAAGTTTAAGCCAAATAGGGACCTCGTACAGAAAATTTTATTTAAGGGTGTTGTTAAGATTTCAAATCTAGAAGGAAATGAGTTCTCCGAACCCATCAATCTGGATAGTCTTAAGAAATACTATGTTTGAAAAAAAATAGAAAAGAAAAGCGAAAAGAGAAAAGAGAAAGAAAGAAAAAGAAAGAATAAATAAAAAAGGGACTTCCTAATTAGAAAATATGAAAAGGCTGGTCAGGCAAAAATAAAAGTAATAAAGAAGAAAATATTCAGCTTGAAATTTAAAAGAACTGACTGATAACATGAATTATACGATGAGAAATAAAAATATACCAATTTGGGTCTTTATTGAAGAAATAAAAATTGTCTAGAGTTTTTATCAAATTTACATATGAATGCTTATTACTTTATGCACTACCAAATAAAAAATAAAATATGAATCTAAGTAAAATCTATGAGATCTAAAATTATAGAAGTATTTCATTTTCTTCTCTTTGCACTTGCATTCTTAGATTCATAGACAACATTCAGGTCCTCTTATCCCTTGAGAATCCAAGTGCAGTAGTATTGTGGAACAAAATCCAAGCCTCGAAGTTATCATTGGTGGTCAGGTCACCTTTAGCATCGATGTGGCGCTCCCATTTTATCCTTTCGGACACATGTTTTTCACTGTCAAGGAAGAGAAGCAGCCGGACTTATGACTGGCCTTAAAGAAGTATTCATAAGAATGAATTCTTCTTTCATCCTATGTGGATAATTAGGTTTGTGCACAACCCTTTTTATAGATACTAGCTCATTAAATATTCTATCATTTGTATGCAAAGCAGCTTCATCCATCAAACCTAGAGATTTTCTAAGGTCTTGGGCCATATTACTGTTGTTCACATTGGCTGCTTTAGTTATAGGATCAGCTATAAAATAAACCATTTTTCCTTTTCAAAATTTTAAGATATCCTTTTTAGTAATGGGTCATTTTAGAAATTTTTCTCTCTCTATAGCTTCAATCCTCTCATTCACTAATTTTCCTACTTCCGCTGGTAAAACAGCTCGCTCCTCAGGTGCATCACAAGAACTCCTTCAACATGAAAGCTCACTCCACAGGTGCATAGGACTCCTTTAACATGAAACCTCATAAGGAGTTGGTTCACTTCATTTTGTATATGATTAAATGAAGACTATCTAGATGCATTATTGGAATTTGAATTTTTAGTAGGACCTTCCTTTAGAGTAAAAGAAAAATTTTATTTTGGAGAACTTACTACCCCACTAAATTTCTTGCATAAAAATATGGTTTATAAAAATTTATGAATCAAATTAATTTCTCTACTTTTGTGATAAAATGAAAAGTTAAGGAACAAAAAGGAAAAGGCATTTTAGTAATAAACGTATGGCAGTCGGATACTATTTCTATCACTTGCGGCTGCGTATGGAATTATCCATCTTGAAAAAGCAATCATTTCTTCTTAATTCTTATACATAGAAAACAATATAAAAGCTTTCGTATACATGCAATTACCAAACAATTAAATTACTTTTTTTTTCTCCTAAAAATAAATGGGTTCATATCAATTAATCAGGAGCAATCTTATCCAAATTTCAACATCTCTTGTCGATGCTAAAACCCTGCAAATTCGTCCATCTTGCCTACGCCGTTTATGAAATGGACTTTAGCCTTTAGGATCATACTTCCTATTTGGGGTTCTGTTACTTTATATAATTAATATCTTTTTGTTGAAGAAAACGAAAATTGAATATTCGTTAAAGCATGTGGAAAGGCAAAAGCTGTGGGCACAGGGCAGCAGAAAAGCAAGTTAGCACGTAGTCAAACTCAATACAGAGCTGCCGTTGGCCCGACGGCAAGAGAAGAAAATTTTTCAAAAGCAAAGAAATGACTTTGGCGAGCGACTACATGTGCCCGCCATGTTTTACCTTCTATTTTATTTATTTAGAAATGCTTAACATATGTATTCAATTTATTTTTCCTTTTGATAAATGAAACATTTTTAAAGAGAAAAATTGGCAAGTAGTGAGTTTTTGAGAAAAAATTTCTTATTTAATTTATTAATAACCTTAATAACATTAACTATATAATAGCAAAAAAATTGACATTTTCATTTTTATAACTTTTGACAAAAGAATATAATTGTTATATATAATTTCTATATTATTCCAAGAATTTACTTATTTTTTTAGTGAAATCTAAGAGGTTAATTTTAAAGTGGAAGCATAAGAAATTTTAGATATAAATTCTTTTAATATTTAGTATACAATATGTCATTGATTCCATGTTATTTATTTAACTACGTAGACAGTAAAGGTTATCTGTATAAAAATTGAGCTCTGAAAATTTAATTAATATTTTAATATATATTTAATCTATTTTATTAATATATTTTGATTTTATTGATGTATTATAAAACTAAAATATGATAATTAAATCTATTTTTGTTCATATATTAAATTATTTTGAAAGTAGCATTAATTGTATATTCTTAATTGATAACTTAATTTTTAGTGAAATAATGATTCTAATTGTAAGTATTAATTTTATCAACATAATCAGTATATTGATTACTAAATTACCAAAGTAAGCTCGAAAAGAAAACTTATACAGATTTAACAATTGAGTCCTAAAAGTGCTCAATCAAAATTTTGATACGAATCTAACTTATTTTATTAATATGAATAATTTTATTAATTTCAGAAGAGGATATCAAATCGTAGCGTGTAAGAATATTTAATTCTAAAGTTATTAATCATGCATTTATTAAATTGTTAGTCCATATAATTAATTGTTGTGGGTAGTAAAGATGCAATTCTAATTTTTTTAATTAAAAAAGTATTTATAAACTATATTAATAAAATATATAGATAAATTAATTATTGCTAGCAGTAGCAGCAGCATTATTGTTATTATTGTTTTCCATATGCCATTATTACTATTTTTTTTTTGTAAATATTATCTCAAGAAATTGGAACTATACTTTTTTATTATATATATTTGATAATATAAAATATATTATATCGAATTTCAGTTTTGTTGATTTAGATTATTTTATTAATTTAGTAATTCTAAATTTTAATCATGACAATCAAATTGAGTAATATTAATACTGTGATTATATGTTTTTTGCACATTATATTTAGAAATAAAAAATGTACTTTATGTATTCAATTAAAACTTTTAAAGACTTTGATAGAACTTAAAATCAGGGTGTATTCAATAAAAACTTTAAAAAACTCTATAAGTAATGAGGTATTCAATATTGATCTTTAAAGACTTTAAAAAAGTTTATAGAAATTAGGAGGTATTCAATTATAACTTTTATAAAATCTATAAAAGTAACTCAGTATTTTAAAAGTCATTAATTTTTATAGATATAAACTTTATATACTTTTAGTGACTTTTTATGTATTGTTAAGAATAAAATTATCAAGAATTCTCTTTCACTTTTCTTTAATTTTTTTTTTTAAACTCATCTTTCTTTTTCTCAAATTTTCTTGCATTATTATTTTCATTTTTATTCACTATATTCTCCATCTTAAAAATATAAGAGATCAGGTGAAACTCAGAAGCTAAAAATCATTTACTAAAAATATTTTCTTGCGTCAAAAATAAAAAATAATTAAAATTTTTTAATTTAATATTAAAAGGAATCTTCATAATATGAAATTTAAATGAAGTATTTGAGCAAACAACTCTACCATATATGAAGTTCTAGGTTTTATTAAGAACATTATTTGGATAATTGTTTCTGTTGGTAAGCGCGATTATTATTGGTTTAGGTATATATCAAATAATTGGTAAGTATAATTGTTGTTGGTTTAGGTATTTATCAGATAAGTAATAAATAAAATATAATGAGTATGACATGAATTTGATGGTTAAATTAGAGACAAATTGTGATATAAATTTTCTTTCAAAAAAATTATTATCTTGACAAAAAATAGTGTTCATGTTGTGAGGTAGAAAATTTAAAAATAATATGAATTTGACACAATAATAAAATAACGTTTGTTTCTTATGTATGAAGTTGCAGATAACATTATATAGAATAATATTTAAAGTAAACGTAGAGAAAAGAAAAAGAAAAAGAAAATAATTAAAATAAAATAATTAAATTCATTTTAAATAATTGAATAATAGATAAATGCTGGTCTGTGAAAATCAATAAAAGTCTATCAATGTTTATAAAAGTATTTTAAAATAAATTTTATGAAATTCATTTATAAAATCATCAACTCTGTAAAAGGGATTAAAAACTCATAAACTCTTTAAAAGTGATTTACTTAAAAAAGTCTATTAAGTCTTTAAAAATCTTAATTGAATACATCCTCCTAAATTGCGCCCGTGACTTTGGCTTTGTGACTTCAACATTCAAAAGTCATGAGAATTCAATGTTGAGCAAGCATCATGACAGCCACTCAAGCTTCACGATTATGAAATCATGCAAAATAGTCATAGAGGACTTCAATTGCGTACGCAATTTTGGATACGAACCAAATCTGAGAAAGAAACTCAAAAGTCTAATGAATTTTGCATTCTATCTCACGAACACTACATGAATTTTGCATTCTATCTCACGAACACTACCTTGCACGTGAAGGAAAGATTGTGATCGTAATATAGAAAACATGACCAATAAAATTCAGCAAGCCACCAATAGCCATATTTAAAGCCAATGTTGGAGTACCACATGTCACTAGCCATTGGACACCTTTAAGTTTTGTTACAGTCATTTGTCTATAGTGATCACAACTTAGCAATAGCCACTGCAATTTGCTTGTAGCGACCGCAATTGCACTCCGACATTGCATTTAATGTACTATCTAGAGCTAGAAGAAAATTATGGCCTAAAATTCTTTTATAATGGCTTTTTGGAGATTTAGAGCTATAAATATCCCTTCTATAAGTCATTTATAATTGACTAATAATCTCATTTAAGGTCAAACTATAGCTCTTTGATTACTCAATCTTTATAATTAGATTTCTTGTGATATTTCATTATTCTTAATTGTTGCATCCATTTCTCTTGTAGGGTTGAATATTAGCCTAAAAACTTGGGTTAAATTTAAAAATTAGTCGAATCAGGGAGAACTCTTGTAAGGTTGGATATGAGCCTTAAATATAAATTTATGAGATTTGTTGTAAGCCTAAATACTAAGTTTTGAGAGAGGTTGTAAAACTTCTTATAGTGTGAGTTGGAGTTAGTGAATATCCAATTGGTAATAAAAGAGTGGACGTAGGGTTAACTAATACCCGAACCACTATAAATTCTTTGTATTCCTTTTCTCTTTCCATCTTTTTCTTAATAATTTTTTAATTTGCCAATTTTTTTCACGCATCAACTCAACCCCTTCATCTACTTTCTTGGTGCATCAAGGGACAACAAATTCATTACCACTCTCAAGACCTTAATCTCATGCACTACCACGTAGTTAAACCCACTGCCACCATTGATAATTTATCACTTTCCCTTTTGATATGCAAATTTTAATTAGTAAGTGCATGAATCAAATATGAATAAAGTGGTCTCTCAAGGACTTAGGAATTACCAAATTTCTTAATGCTATGTTTGGTTGAAATCCATAAATAAATTTAATTTATTTAAAAAAAATATATAAAAGGAAAAAAGTAAAATGAAAATAATAAAATTGAAATAGAAATTTTAATATTATAGAATATATTAACATACTAGTGTAGAATTGATTTGTAAATTCTACCTATTTTATTAGCATTTAGTTTAGCTATAACCAATTTGATAAGTGCTAAAAACACTTACTATACTATTGAGCTATATTCTACATTGATTTTACATTCAATTGAGTTTGATTTATTTGTTTAAACTTAGTTTTTAGTACTTTTAGACATTTTGAGAATAATACATGTCAAGGAGGTGATTGGAATCGAAAAGCATGAGAATTGAGCAAAGAAAAGACAGTTCTATCCAATATTAAGTTTCACACGAGCATAACAAAGGAAGCTACTCTCCAGTGTCACATTTTGGAGTGACTTAAATCAAAAGAGTAGAAAATTTGTAGACTGACAATGGGAGCAGACGCCTGTGTGTCTTGCCTTTGTAAGTTGGAAAAGTAGGCAGAATTAAAGAAATCTCAACACAGGAAGGTGGCACGCCCATGTGCCTTCCCGTGTCACCCAGTCCACATTGGCCGAAGCTCAAGAGGGTTCACATGGGAAGCCTACTCGCCCGTGTGACCCTCCCGTGTGACCTAAAAGAAGAATTCAAGCTACAAAAATTCAAAGACGTCACACGCCCATGTGGCTACCCGTGTGGATTATATCATTTCACTATTGAAGGAACTTTTAGGTTTATTTAAAGGGTGATTTCGTCATTACTTCATTTCTAGAGAAAGAAACTACTAGAAAATTTATTTTCTTTCATTTCTTAGAGTTTTATTGATTATTATTCCAGGAAGAACATCAATTCCACTTTTGTTTTCAGAATTTGAGGATTCAAGTTAGAAGATTTTCATTACTTATCATTCATGATTAGTTTGAGATATTTTTTATTTATTCTTTATTTTTTTATTGCAATATGTAGGAACTGATTTTCTTGTTATTTAGATTTTGATGAACCTTAATTTGTATATTATGAATTGATTCAAGTTTATGCAATTAAATATTTTCTATGAGTTGTTTTATTCCTTTGATTGCTTAATCATCTATCTCAATTAATAAATTGATATATTGATTGAGGTTTATTTTCATAAATTGATTAGAGATAACTATTTATAAAGTGATCATGTCTTAGGGATTGAGGATTGATTGGGATACTAGAGATAGATCTACAAGATCCTTTGATTTGATAGTTTCTTAATATTAATGCATATGACCTAAGTGAGTGGATTTGAGAAGAGATTTAATTTCCTCCTTTTAGGGATTGGGTTTAATCACTTGAGAAAGGTTTCTATCTAATTTTGTGGATTGTCAATTCAACTTTTGGGTTGATTTAATTATTAGTTGATTCATGAAATATTTAACTTAGTAGGGGGATTTATTACCTGAATAGAGTTGGTCCTTCATAAGTATTCCAATTGATTTAATTCTATCTTTAACATAGTTTACTTTTAAATTCACCAGTATTCATGTAACATTTTGTTTGTTAAATATTAATATATGATTTAAAATAAGAGAAAGATACATTTTTACCTTCAATATTTGGTGTGAGGAGCAAATTACTCCCTAAACTATTTTTAGGAGCAAATAACTCTTAAACTATTATGAACTTATAATTTAAGCCTCACATTTAACAGAAAATTAAACTCTGTCAAATCGATATCATGTGTCAATTCTCTTTACTAGGCTTAAAAAAATAGACCCACCATTATTAACTTATCAATAAATAATTGGTTAATAATATCTGTTAATATATTAAAAAAATAAAATAAATAATTTCCATCCCATCTCACCACCAACGTCCCGTCACCGTCACCACCACCACCATATGTATCCACTGTCATCACCGCCATATCTATTTGCCAGAAGTTCCAAGGCCTAAGGTTTCCTAAACTGAGCTGTGCATGGATAATAATAAAGCAAGGAAGCAAATATATATAAAAGAACTACATTAAGATAAGTTAATAGTTATCTAACCAATGACTTAAAACCAGAGCAAGTTTTGCAGTAATTAGCATTCACATTTTTTATTTTGACCAAAAAAAATTGCAGATCTAGATATGAATATATGCATGTGGGTCACAGTCTATTGACATTTGACAGTTCTATGTATTTCATCAAACTGAAATCTTTGTCATCACATACTATAGAATTTTATGAAATTTGCTTTTAACATCAAGAGAGAGAGAGGATGGAGAAGCTTCAAAATTCTAACAGCAAGTCGTCTTGTCCTATATTTCCATTCGACATCGATCTATTTTTAATGGAGAGAAAAAGAATATGGAAAAGCTTCACTATTCTTTCTCCTCCTCTGTCAGACACCGTGGTCGGAGAGAGACGTGGTGCTAGAAGTAAAGTTATGTTCTTGGATATAGAAGATGAGAAACAATGGAGATTGTGAATTCTAGATAAGTTTTTGTTTTACTTTATATTTTAGTTTGGGTTAATTTTATTATTAGTAAAGTATGGTATATGGAGGGGGGGTGAACATTGATTTTGTAGAGGTGTTTGATCTTATTTTATAACTTGCGGGTATTGGAAAACTAAAGAAAAATTAAGGTGTTTGTGTTTAGTGACCATGGAAGAAGAAGGATGATGTCAGTATCCCTTTTTCGGATCTAGATATTTAGTGAATTATGAAAAATTAAGGTGTTTGCATTTAGTGACCATGGAAGAAGAAAGAGAGGAGGAAGAAGAAGGGTGATGTGGTATTGTCAGCATTCTTTTTTCGGATCTAGATATCGAGCGAATTATAAAAAATTCGATGATAAATGTTATTGTCTTTCTCGAGTCTCGGAGATTGAGAAGGAGCGAATCCGAGAGAAGGATAGAATTGATTGGACTTAAAATTACTTTTCTACAACTAATTTGGATCCAATTAATAGAAAAAATAAAATTTGAGGAGTAAAACAGCAGTTTTCACAAGTTCATGGACTAAATTATCAAAAAATTTAGAACTTTTGCTCCTTATAGCCAATCGGCTCTACACGAGCTGATTTGCTGTTTTTCGAATTCTCACCCGTTTTATGTGTATTTTCGACCTAAAATGCTAAAAAAATTGGTTAAAATAAATTTCTAGAAGGTATTTATGATAATTATTGGGATTTTCTTAAACATTTGTTGATGATAATTATTTCAAATTAAAAATAAATTTCTTTTTTTTTATATTAATCTATAAAGGAGAGGAATAATCACAATTTTTTTTAATAATTATCAGCATCTTTAGGGTTTTCTAACCCTACTCCTATAAATAGAATAGGGTTAGCTAGATTCATTAAGCAATAGAGCTAAGCATAAAAATTGACATCGATATATAAAGAGAGAAAGCCCGGAGCAAGCCGCTAAGAAAGAACTCCCAAGTTACAAAACCATTAAAGATTGACAGAAACTTCTTGAAAATCCAAAAAAGATAGAACTAGATTCTCATCCCCTCTTTGATTTAATAGGTTTCTCATCTCCTAAGACCCACAGAACGACAACTAACAGTGACAACCCAAATGTTTTCCTACATCAGCATCATCAACATATATTCTTCCCTTGCTTCTAGTTTTGTTTTTTATTTATGAAAATATTAGGAATGTTTTTAATAATTATTTTACATAATCCACAAGATTAGATTAAGATTTCTTTTCTGCCGAACATATGCTAATTTTTGAATTTTTAATATGATAATAAGAAAACCTAGGGTTTTGAACCTGATTGGATCAGATTATGAATCTGATTAGATAATGAGATTATATTTCCTTTTTTGGTTAATTATACATGTTCTAACCTATTTTTTCCCTCCGTGTATGTAAAAAAATCGATTATAGATGCAAAAGTCGAGAAAAGACTGCATGAAGCCCCTCCAAGCCTCTAGAGCCGATCGACTCAATAACCTATTTTTTCCCTCCGTGCATGTAAAAGAATCGATTATAGATGCGAAAGTCGAGAAAAGACTGTATGAAGCCCCTTCAAGCCTCTAGAACCGATGGGCTCAATGCACAGCCGATTCAGCTGTGGGTTGAGCCGATCGGCTCATCACCCTAAGCTGATCAGCTTTGCATTTACTTAGGCTAATTTTCAAATTTCTTGATGGATTTTGGTAGTTTCTTGCAATATTCTTTTTTATCTGAAATGAATGTCCAAGTATATGTCGTATGATTGTTTAATTAAAAGCTGGTCAGATAGACTTACGCCTTAAAATTGGAACTAGCATGAAATCTATAGTTCATTAGCTTAATTAAGATGGTAATTGGGTTTAACTTAAAATCTATATAAACTTAGTGGGATTTTCCATGCTTAGGTCAAGTTAGACCATATTAGATTTAGGATCACTGAATTGGGTCTCTTCATAAAAGTAATCAATTAGGCTTAAAGTCTGAATATTAAGGCATAACTTGTAATTGGCATAGACTATGTAGGCCTTGTATGTAATTAGTTAGCAAATTAGGTTAATAACTTTAAGTATGGTGGGGCTTTAATAAAATGGGCTAGATTTAAGTGGACTTCACATGGTGTAGTGCTTGATGTGTAGAGATTTTATGCTGCATTTACAGGGAATAACCCGTTAAATAATAAAATTAAAGATAAATATACATAAATAAGGAATTTGGTTCCAGATCCATCACTAGATTTATGATGTAAGCTTCCTTATGAAATCGAGAAACGTCACTCATTAGTAAAAGTGTCCTGATTACCCGGGTGGCGACTCCCATCTCCGCGCTAGTCTTTATGTCTAGTTAGCGTGTTCCTAATTAGGTTAAAAAGCCTTGCAGTGTCGTAGTCAGTAAAGACATTTAGGTGCGTGCCTGAAACCGCTGCCCATAGTGGGGACTACACTAGGGATAAGAGAAGCTGCTTCCAGTGTATGTTTTTCCTTAATTTTATAATTTAACAAGTGATTCTTGCATCACTACACTTCACACATTGTGCATATTAGTCCTTATAGTCCTGATGGTGCCTGTTAGTGGTTCTTTAGTTCCACTCAAATCCTAGAATTATGATACTGGCTAACCATCACTCACATGTACTGAATGAATATCTTTCATCATATGGACCTTTGAGTTAGGAGATCAAAAGGAAGAACACTTTTTACTTATGTGAGCCTTTTATCCTTACCTAAGGCTCAGCTCACAGTAATGACAGTAGTAACCTCCCCTCGGAACCTTAATGCTTGCTACTTGAAATGTCTCTCCTTATAAGTACTTAAGCCCACATATTAGAAAGCCTTGGCCTAAAGACATGTGGAATCAGGCCCCAAGCCCTGAATATGCAAGCTTTATACTTATACTGAGAAATATTGCCTTGTTTATTTTATCTACTTTGAGAGCTTATGGCATGCACGTCAGGCCTACTATCCCATGTTGGTAGGAAGCCTAGGCCTAAAATCTTAAGGAAGAAAGACTCACCATGAAGCGTGTGTAGGAATAATAAGATTGGAAGGATGCTTTGTATATTAATATGTATGCTAATCCCTTTTCTTTTTTTTCCTTGTGCATCATGCATCTCATGCATCACATGCATCATACTAACTCTTTTATTCTTAGCCATATAGACACTCTTTTGGATTGAAAGAGACAAGATAGTAGAAGACTAGAGAGAATACCAATCTCACCGAGAATCTAGACCATGTTAGAGCTTCTTGAAAAGCTAAGACATCAAGCTTCCACAAGTAAGACCGAAGCTACATTCAAAATGGCCAATGAAAGAGCTAATAAGCAAGATGTTGAGATCCTCAAGGATGCCTTTATATGATCTAAGAGGTGTGATCCTGGAGGAACTCCAACAGCTTTTAGTCGGAATGGTTGTGAACCAAGCTCCTCCTGATGCTCCAATTGCACCAGTTGATCCTCCTGTTGTTCTTGACCCAGTTGTAATCGTAACTGAGACTACTGCTAGAACTGCTACTGCTACTGCTACTACCAATGCTAATGTCGAAGACCATGCTAGAAGAGGAGTTCCTTAGAATTTCTAGGATCTTGACGAATATGTATTAGACCAAGCCAAAAGGAAAACAACCCTTGCCACTAATGAAGCTATAAGTGGCTTAAGTGTTAGGCTTGACAAGATGCAAGGCATGCTAGAAATCAAAGGGTTGGACCCGACCTATGATTTTGAGGAGTTAGTGTTGATTGGCAAGGAGAAGCTGCCTGCAAAGTTTAGGACGCCTGAGATGAATAAGTTGAACGAGACTAGTGATCCGAAGGTTCATTTGAAGTAGTCTGTCACCATCATGGGAACTACACAGCTGAGTAGGACCCAAATTGTCAAGTTATTTCTATTGTCACTAGAAGGACCTGCTGTGAACTGGTATCATGGTCTAAATCTGTCAAAGCTGAATGGCGTGACATGTGTAATTCATTTATTAAACAATATGACTATAATACCATTTGGAAATCTCAATTAGAGATTTTGAGTCTACCAAACAGAAGCCAAATGAGTCATTCTCTGATTTCTTAACTAGATAGAGAAACAAGACTTGATTGATGAAGAATAATAAGCCTTCTAAAAAGGACCAAGTTTGTATGGTGGTTTGAAATGTTATTCCTAGTTGGGTTGAAAAGGCTTCAGATGATGAACCCAAAGACTTTTAAGGACTTGTATGATGATGGGCTTCAGGTTAAGAAAATCGAGAATGACAAGAGGAAGACTGTGCGGATCGATAGGAGGTCGAATTATCAAGCTGGAGGGAGTATAACTTTGGATGTGAATGCTATCCAACAACAGAGGAAGTTCTCCAATTTTAGGCAATCTTTCTTAAAGATTTTTAATAGGTTAGTGCAGAATGGCATGCTCCAACCAACCACCCTCAAAAACCCACCAAACCCAAATGCACTTGGTTACAAACCCAACACCTACTACAAATTCCACCAAGCACATGGCCACCACGTAGAAAATTGCATCTGATTGAAGCATAAAATTCAAGACCTTATTGATACCAGAATATTGATCGACCGAGACCAGCCTAGTACCAGAAGAAACCCCTACCAAACTACAATAACACACCGCCACCAAACCAAGTGTCCAAATCACCCCTGACTTTAATGAAGAGGAGGTCATGAATTCTTTCGAGGACATACCCTAAGCCAAGGCAAAACCATAAAGCAAACAAGTTAGCCCACAAAGAACCTTCAATGAGTTAGGGGCATCACTATCCGCGGTGTTCCGTCACCTAAAATGGAGCAAAAACTTAAATCCCAACCGCCTAAGAATAGTTATAAACCTCATAATAATCAGTATTGTGAGTGTCACTAGGCTTTTGGGCATGTGACAGACTAGTGCAACCGTCTCAAGCACGAGGTTCAAGACTTGATTGATTATGGAGAATGGTAGATTGAGAAACTTCCTCAGTGTGAGTGTATTGGAACAACCTTCAAACAAATTTAATTCTAAGGTCTAATATTCGAAGCCTCCTTCGGCTGACATCCGACTTGAGAAGATTGTGCTAAGTGGCTAGGGATCAGATGATGAAGCAGCCTGTGAGCCTTATCTTCTAGAGGTTTGGAAAGAAGGAGGAAAGAAGTTGGTAATGGCTATAGATATTTGGTACAGCTCTAGGGATGAATGCGAGGTCCAAAATACCAAGGCAAAGGATATTTGGGCAGATAGCGACTCTCACAAAGAAGCCGAGTCAATGGGTAAAGACAGAGGTTTAAGAATTGAAGTAGGTCAAGAAAGCTCCTGAAGGGGATAATGGATTACTAGAATAGATAGGATAGCCGACATCTGGGAGCTGCTGATGCACTCATCGAATCATAGAAAGGCTCTAATTCAAGTCTTGTCTAGTATAAACATTAGAACAGGGGCTACCCCAGGAAATGATAAAAATGGTAACTGATAAACCACCGGGATTATCACTTTCTTGGATGAAGACTTACCACTTGAGGGAAGAGACCATAACAAGGATCTTTATATAGCAACATAAGTGAAGGGGAAAAGGACCCCATGTGTGATGGTAGATGATAGGTCAACCATCAATGTGTGTCCTTCTCGTATACTCCCTAAGCTAGGGATGACTGTGAAAGATCTAAAGCCATTAGATATGGTGATAAGAGCCTATGACAAGACAAAGAGGGATGTGGAAGGAACGTTCTCAGTAGGGCTGAGCACGGATCGGTCCAATTCGGTTATTTATAAATCACTAGTACCATACCAAACCTCGATTATTTTAAAATTGAAGGTACCAGTACCGTACCAAACATAAAAGGATCCAATACCGTATTGTACCAATTTTACGGTTCAATACAGTTCGGTTCGGTGCTATTTTCGGTTCTAAAAAATTTAAAAAATACAACTTTAGTCTCATTTTTAATCAAATACATTTAGAGAAAATATGATTACCAACCTAAAAAAGTAGCATGAAAATCTAAATTAAAATTGTAATCACATTCTTGAACAACCTGTTTCGCAATTCAATCACTTGCAAATACAATAATTCATTCAATATTCAAATACAAACCATTAAAATATATATTACTGCTAGCATAAAAATATTTTACAGATAGCAATCATTAAAATAAATAAATTTACAAACTTTATGTAGCACTAAAATACATGTCCAAAATTAGCAAAGGAATGTTATTACCTTCCCTCAAAATTAGCACTTCACATTTAATCTTGGCATAAGGGACTCACTAATCTCAGGATCTTGAATAATTTCTACAATAAAAGTAAAAAATTACGTCAATAAGACAACATCAACAATAAACAAACATATGTAAGAAGTAAAGAAATGTTACCTGACTCTATACTTTCAATATCCTCTATTGATTCTTCTAGTTGGATAGGTTTATTTGAACTTCTAAGTCAATCTTGACAACAAATGAGGACCTCCGTTGTTGTAGGAAGTAAAGAACTTCTATATTGTTAAAAGATGTTTTGACAATTTTTTTTCAAGTTTTGTTTGATCCTTTTCAAAAAAAAATTAAATTTATAAATATAATTTAATATTTTTTATATTTTAATATTAATTTATAATATTTTAAAAGTTAATAAATTAATTATTTCTAAATATTTAATTTTTAAGTTTTATTAGTATAATAATATAAAAATTATTTTTAAAATATTTATTTCTTAATTTTAATATTTATATAAATTAATACTTTTAGTATAATTAATATTATTATTCTTAAAATAAAAATATTATATAATTAAAAATTAATTTATTAATAAATATAGTGTAAATAATATTATATTTATATAATAATATCTTTTATAATTTTTACTAATTTATATAACTTTTATTAAATTAAGTAATTTTTTAATTAACTTGTCAAAATTTCTAGATAGTAAATAAATTTTAAATCTAGTATTATAGTATATATACTAGATTACTAGTATCAATATTCTATGTAACATATTAATATATATAACTTATATTTTTTATAGAGTATAAAGTATATTATAATATTATAATTATTTTTAATATGTGTTATTTTTATATTTCCATAACAATTGCTTGAATTATATAAATGATAAATATAAAATAATTTTTTATAGAGTATATGTATTATTTTTTTAATATATGTATTATTTATATAATATAAATAATTATTTATAAATATATGTAAAAAATTCGGTTCTACGATTTGGTCCGGATCAGTACAAGATGGATCGGTTCTGATACGGTTACGGTACAGTTTTTACTAAAGAACAAGTATCATACCGTAATAGTAAAAAAATTCAGATCGGTTCAATTCGGTTATAAAAATTTTCAGTTTTTTCGGTTCTGGTACTTTGCGGTACGGTTATTCGGTTCGGGCGGGAATCACCGAGATCCATGCTCAGCCCTAGTTCTCAGCACTAATTAAGACAGGTCCTATCGAATCCTGGGTAGGATTCACTATCTTGGACATCCTAGTAACTCTGGCACTGTCATTGGAAAGGCCATGGTTCTATGCCCTAGGAGGAGTACCTTCCACTATATATCAAAAGGTCAAGTTCTCTCATGATGGCAAGATAGTGATTATTAACGCTGAAGGTGGAAAGGTTTTTTCGACTATTCAGAAAGCCACAAAGGAGCTGGAAGCCCCTACTGGATTCCAAGTTGTTGTTCTCTACGAGGATTACATGGATCCTAAAGTGGCCAGCATGTTCAAAAAGATGGATTTCATACCTGGAATAGGGCAGGAAAGAATCAGCAAGGTATTACAAAGCTGCCAGACTTCAAAGGTTAGAAAACTCGACATAGGCTGGGTTACCATAAGGATGCAAATAGGGCAATCTGAAGAGTAAGACTCTAAAAGACATATTTATCTATGAGTACAAGACTTACTTTAGGGAGCCTGAACCTGTTACAATAGCTAGGACTGAGGTGCTAGAATTTGAGATTTTTAAGAGTCTGATCATCGACAAGATGGTCGAGTTAAGCATTAAGGAAGTCCATAAGAAGATCACAAGCAAGGATGAGGAGCTGAAGCTAGAAGAATTTGCCGCTCCGCTTGAGAAGTTGAATCAACAAGAACTAGTGCCTTAATAGAGGGGTAAATCATTGATGTCTTCTATGATGATGTAATAACTTTCAATCTCTATGAGGACGATATTTTTTCTTTTAAAGATTAATGATATAAATGATAATTTTGCTTACTTGTGTGATGTTTTTCCTGATGGTAGTATGTATTTTGATAATCATGACATGTGCATGTTTGACATCAATTCCATATTGATTCATTTAACTTAGGCATAGATGAAAATCTAAGGAACATTGCAATATCTTATGATATAGCTCTTGAGGAAATGAGAGAATTAGAAAAAATAATAGAAAAAAGGAAAGAGGTATTTGCTTGGTCCTATGAGGACATGTCAGGTTAGATAGAAAGATAGCAAAGCACCACATTCTAACCTATTTGCACATCAAGACAATCAAGCAAAAATGAGAAGGCTAAGGCCGGAATAGGCAGAGAAAATTCGGGAAGAAGTTGCTAAGCATGTGAAAGTTAATTTCCTCGACGTGATCGACTATCTCAAATGGTTGGCGAACATTGTCCTAGTCCTGAGGAAGGATGGTAAAGTAAGAATGTGCATAGATTATCAGGATTTAAATAAGGCATGCTCTAAGGATGATTTTCCTCTCCTTCATATAGACTTCATAGTTGATAGTGCAGCCTCAAGTGCTATGTACTCTTTCACCGATGGTTTCTCCGAATACAACCAGATCATAATGGCAATAATAGACAAGCTGAAGACTTCATTCATCACTGAGTGAGGGACATACTGCTACAAGGTTATGCCTGTTGGATCAAAGAATGCGGAGGCAACTTATCAGAGAGCAATTACTACCTTGTTTCACGACATGCTGCACGAGGTAGAGGTATATGTGGATGACATGATGGTCAAGTCTGAAACAAGGGAAGGACATTTCCAGGCTTTGATAAGTTCTTAGGATGAGTGGAAAGTTATAACCTGAGACTCAATATGAAGAAGAGCGTATTCGGGATAATGTCAGGAAAGCTGCTGGGGCATATAGTAAGTCAACAGGGAATAAAGATTGATCTAGATAAGGTAGAGGCTATTCAAGAGATGCTAGCATTAAAAATAGAGAAAGAGCTCAGAATTTCTATGACGACTACAATACATTAGTAGGTTTATTTCCAAGCTCACAATGTTTGTGATCTTATATTCAAACTCTTGAGAAAACACCAACTTGTTGTATGAGATGAACACTGTCAGAAAATCTTTGACAGGATTAAATAGTATCTAATAAAGTCACCAGTACTAAAGCCGCCTTTAGATGGAAAACCATTGATTCTATATTTGGCCTTGGAAGAGGAAGCCATAGGTGCAATGGTAGCGGAATATAGACCCAACCACTTGGAGCATGCGGTCTATTATCTCAATAAGAAGTTGTTACCTTATGGGTCGAAGTATAACCTCATAGAAAAGACGTACCTAGCCATGATATGGGCTATGATGAAGTCGAGATATTATTTCCAATCTTATAGGGTGCAGGCAATTTCAAAAATAGACCCACTGAAATACCTATTTAAAGCTCTGTCTCTTATAAGAAAGCTGGCCAGATGATTAGTACTCCTAACAGAATTTGACATCGATTACGTCATTAAGAAGGTAGTCAAGAGTAGGGCTATAACAGAGTTTTTAGCTCAGAACATGATTAAAGGAGATAACCTTTGAGATCTAGAGTTTTTTTATGAGAATCTAAGGGCAATTGAGGTTCAAAAGTGGAAGATGTATTTTGATAAAGCTGTAAATGCAAGAGGTGTAGGGTTAGGGGTAGTTTTGATTACGACAGAAGGAGAGATGCTACCAATGGCTAAGATATTGGATATCAAAGTGAATAATAACATGGAGGAGTATGAAGCATGTTTATCTGAATTATAAGCATTTGTGGTAGCAGGGGTGAAGCAGCTGATGGTCTATGGGGATTCCATGCTAGTGATCCAACAAGCCATTGAGGAATGAGATGTGAAAGAGGAAAGATTGAAACCATATGTCAATTACCTCAGGACTTTGGTTTGCAATTTTTCTAAGTGTTCATTCATACAATTGCCGCACGATGAAAATTAGATGGCGGATGTGCTAGCTACTTTATCGTCAATATTGTCCTAAGATTATAGCTAAGTTAGAGAAGTCTAAAGAATTCTGCTGGATGTTTAGAACTAAGTGGTCGGGGGGGGGGGGGGGGTAGGTTTCGGTGGTTGGTCCTGGGGGGAAGTTTGTGGTTGACATTAAGGAAAGAATATATACTTGTAGGAGGTTTGATTTAACTGGCATACCATGCTACCATGCAGTGTGTGCAATCTGGTATAAGCATGATAATCCTGAGAATTATCTAGATGATTATTACAAGGTAAATACTTATTTAAAAACATATAGCCACTTGCTAAGCCCTACCACTAGCTATGATTTTTGGCCAAGAGCCACAGCACCACCTGTGCTACCTCCTACTCCAGTTTAACCAAAACAGAAAGGCAGATCTGTTACAAAGAGAAGATTAGAAGGGAATGAGATGACAGCTCTACTAAAAAAGACAAAGTAAGCAAGAAAGGGTCAGTGATGACTTGCACCATTTGTGGGGCTAAAGGCCACAACAAGAGATACCATGGCAATGGCAAATCTGGATCAAAACAGCCTAGGAGGAAAAAATTATAAGTAAGAGCAATTTTAGTGAAAGCTTCTCACATTAAGTTTCTTTAAAACACCTTCAACAATATTATTTGTGTGTTTTACTAGGTATAAAAGAGAGCAAACCAAACATACAGTAGCAGTAACTAAGAAGTTCCTCATGATGAGAATGACCAACTCCCTAATGACTAATCCTTAGAAAATGATCTAATTGGGACTGCACATGTAATAAGTTCATGTTATAAATATATATATATCTATAATAAGTAAATGTATATTTGTAATAACCTAATGTACATTTACTTTAACTTATGTAGGTGCAAAATCTAACTCATAAACAATCAAGCCAAACTGATTTTAAAATACTTGGTCATCTAGTAGATCTAGATGACTTTAATCTTCATTGGACAAATTTGTCCCAAAGTGTTCCAGAAACACAGAGACCTCATCAAAATACTAGAAGCATTAATGAGTTGCTAAATGAGATTCCAACTCAATCAAGTGGCCTGAATGGAGGCTCGCAACAGAGTAATATGAACACAGTTAAGAAGAAGGGCAAGGGCAAGGCAGTTAAGAACAAGGGTAAGCCATTTTTGCCTTCTAGATCTGCAACTCTTTCCATAAAACCAAAGAAAGCTTCTAGATCTAATCTTACTAATGTGCGTAAAATACACACATCTAAATGGGGTTTTTAAGATTGATTTTATGGATATTTGGATATGAATTGGTCCCAACACTCACCCTATGCGTCTGTTTGTGTGCATTAGATCCAAAAGAAGTCAAAGGATGATAAAGGGAAGAATTAGAGCATAATTGGACGCCAAAGCTGCCGAAACAAGCTAAGTACGAGTATGAGGAAGCTGAATATGGCCGTGTTGATTTCAACACTGGCCGTGTTCCCAACACGGTCACTGATGGGTGCTACTCGTGTTAGCTACAATCTAAGGCAGTGTACCTATCGATGCAGTCTAGCACTAATGGCGAGTATCAAGGTCGTATTCCTCGGGAAAGCGAAAGCCCAGAGTTACTTCTTTGTTCTTTGTTATATTAACCTAAAATGGATGATGAATAAATTCTAAACTAACTATTAACTACGAGCTAAGTTCTAAGGGAGATGCAGGAGTAATTGATAAGTGAAATAATCAAGACAAGAAGACAAACCCAAAGGGAATCTAAACTAGTTGGCATCCGAACAAAAGATAAAGGATCGGTGAGTCTAATTATGCTACCCGTGGATGAATTCTTAACCGAATTCGGTTTCTCTCTCGAGATAACCGAATTCCTAAACCTAATAACCTAAAGTTGGAATCTCTTCCTAACGATTGATTCTTAAATTAGCATTAAGCTTTAATCCGCCTCTATTAAGCTTTGTTAATTCTTAATCCGGCTAGTTAATTATCCTTATCTCTAAGCAATTATTAACCAGTTCTTGTTATTCAAAGTTCCAATTGCCAAACGGATTTCTCAATCTCATAAAGCAATCTAAACATCACAATTCACAACGTCTCATGAATAATGCATAATCTTATTAATACTGAAAACAAGAAGAATACAAAGCCAACTCAAACAATCCAACAATATAACATAGTAAAGAAATCCCAATGGATTAAATCAGTCTAGCTAAACATGTTCATATTTAAAACAATCTAGGAAATCAATTACAATGAAAGAATAATGAAAATAAAACATGTACACCCTTTTCTATCGAATTGGATGAACAGCTCCAAATCTGGATCTACACTTTGATTAATCTCCCAAACTGCCTCTTGAATTGCTCCACTACTGTTTTGCACTCGGAATCTTACGATTCCGAGATTCTTACTCACTGCAACTCTCTCTCGCACTCAGTATTGTGCAGAAACCGAACCAGCCACTAGGGCTCAATGTCACTCTTTCTCCTTCCCCCTTTTTCTTAAGAAAAACTCATTTTTTCTTATATATTTAACTCAGCACGGCCGGAGTCTATGCCTTGCTGAAACTGTGGATCTCACCAAGTAGGGTTTCACCACGGCCGTGTTTCTCCCCGTGTTGGCTACCACGGGCCGTGCTGAAGGCCGTGGTGGATACAGAAACCGTGCCCAAACTATTGTTTTGAAGACCAAGTTTTGATGGTTGGTCACGGCCAGAGTCAAGGCCGTGACGGCCTTGACTCAGGCCGTGCTCAATGTGTGCAACGCGGGCTCTTGTCCGATCTTGATGAATTCTCGTCCGTTTCCGCACGTATTGATCTATAATTGCTTAAACACCGATGATGGTCCTATAAATGTTCCTGAAATGCAAAAGAACATAAAACATGGGTGATCTGGGAATAAAAGCATAATAATTGCTAAGAACATACGCAAAAATATGCAAGCAAATATGTGTAAAACTATGCTCATCAGTCACCAACACGGCTGTGTTGGGTACATCAAACATCAAAGAAAAGAAAGTTCTTAGGGAGCACGGCCACAGAGAGTAACATGGGCATAAACACCAGACCGTGTTGGGAACATGGTCATAAACACGGCCGTGTTGGCGGCGACAGAGAGGATTAATTAAAAGAAAAAAGAGAGAAAAAAAGAAGAAAAGCGGGAGAGAACGTCCCAAACCCTAATATTTCTCTCTCTAAGGGTTTTCTGAGCCAGAACCAAGGGAAAAGGAGACTTGAATCAAGGTTTCAATCGGATTTCCTTCAAAGATTGAAGATTGGGCGAGGTTCGTTGATTGATTTTCAAATCGAGCAAGAGGAACAAGAATTGATTCAATTTGAGCAAGAGGAATTGGGGCTGTTTACTCTCATCCAAGGGTGTAATCGGGTTTCTCTACCTTTACTCATTATTGTAATTGAATTCTTGTGGATTTTGATAATGAACATAATTAGCTAGATTGATTAAATCCATTGGGATTTCTTTACTATGTTGGCTTAGTATTATATTGTTAGATTGTTTGGATTAGTTTTTTATTCTTCTTGCTTTCAATATTAATAAGATAATGCATTATTCATGAGACGTTGTGAATTGTGCGTTTAGATTGCTTTGTGTGATTGAGAAGTCCATTTGGCAATTAGAATTTTGAATAGCAAGAACTGGTTAATAATCGCTTAGAGATAAGGATAATTAACTAGCCGGATTAAGAATTAACAAAGCTTAATAGATGCGGATTAAAGCTTAATGCTAATTTAAGAATCAATCGGTAGGAAGAGATTCCAACTTTAGGTTATTAGATTTAGGAATTCGGTTATCTCGAGAGAGAAAACGAATTCGGTTAAGAATTCGTCCACGGGTAGCATAATTAGACTCACAAATCCTTTATCTTTTATTTAATTGCCAACTAGTTTAGGTTCCCTTTGGGTTTGCTCTCTTGCCTTGGTTATTTTAGTTATCAATTACTCTTGCATCTCCCTTAGAACTTAGCTTGTAGCTATTAGTTAGTTTAGAAATTATTCATCATTCATTTTAGGTTAATATAACAAAGAACAAAGGAGTAACTCTGGGCTTTCACTTTCCCGAGGAATACAACCTTGATACTCGCTATTAGTGCTAGACTGCATCGATAGGTACACTGCCTTAGATTGTAGCTAACACAAGTAGCACACATCACTTACTCTAAGTGAAAGTTTGGGAAAGGGAAAAGATAAGGTGCAAGCAACAATTCATAAGGCTAAAGGGAAAGGAAAGGTTGAGACTGCAACCTCAAACAAGAAGAAGCCTTGGACGCCTGCAAGTCTTGGAGATAAGAGCAAGCCTTAGCTTGGTCTTATCATTGTTTATGTGTGTAAAACTATACTTTATGTATTTAATACTCTGGAAGTTTTACTTACATGGTTGTTGGTGTGACTTGTTTTATTGCTTTTAGGACCAAAGGTGCTTTTGTGGTCCTCTAGGACAAATTTTCACATGGTTGTTTATTGTGCTCAGTGTAAATACTGTATTTTGAACAAGACCACAAAATCATTTATTTATATTGTTATATTTTTGTGTTCCACACTTAATACAAATTACTATTTTGTAGTTACTTAAAGTCCAATAGTTAACAGTTTTACAACACCACTAAATTGTGTCTTTGAAGAAATAATAGACATATAAATAGAAATAGCAGTTTCTTTCATTGATTTAATAAGAAATACATCATTGTAGTTCTACTACACTAGAACTGTCAAAGAGTAGTTATCACCACCTAACCAACAAAAGGTCCTACAAAATAAAATACCAACACCAACACTAACAATTCAAGTCATATACACAAATGGCTTACAAAATAAAATACCAGCTACAACAAACAATCCAATCTTGTAAAAATTCCTCCTGCCTTTAACTTTTGCTAACTCCTCTGTCGTTATCTTCAACTTGGCTTTCAGTATAATACTTTCCTTCTTCAGCTCCTTTGATTGAACCCTACCAACTTTAACTCTAGAACAAACAATCCAAGTTTCTCTAAGCTTGAATTCAGTCGCCTCAACTCTGTCAACAACATTACAATCCTCTCATTCTCCTACTCATCATGCTATATGAAAAAAATCACAACTTGAAGCCTACAACCACAATACCAAAGATTCATCAAACATACAAAACAGAAGAAAACACAAAACAGAAGAACATCCTTTGCAAGTTACCAAAAATCAAACAAAACCATCAACATGTAACATACAGAATAGAAGAACAAAGTGCAAGTTACCAATACTTTAACAGAAGCTAAACTGTTATAGAAAAAGGGTTTCAAAATACTAAACACCAAAAGAAAACACAGAACAGAAGAATATCATTTGGAAGTTACCAAAAACCAAACAAAACCATCAACATGCAACATATAAAACAGAAGAACAAAATGCAAGTTACCAATACTTTACTTTAACCGAAGCTAAACTGCTATATAAAATGCAAGCTATATGACTTACAGTACATAGATTGCTTTTCGCTTTCTTCCTTTTACCTCCATTTAAGAGACATGGTATGATACCTTGTCAACAATGTGCAATTCAAATCACAAGTAACGATCGATAATAAGTAAGTTCAAGGACATATATTCAATTTATCAAAGAAAAGATGAGGTGAGAAGGAGAGATTGAGGGTAACAGTTGTGCAACGCTGCTTTAGCTTCAATAGGAAAGTTCGATTTGGGAAAATTAGGATTTAATTTGGAGGAAGTAAGGGAATGAGACCCACTGGCTTAGTAAGCTGTTTTAATTGACGTGGTACACGCTAAGGGGAGAATCAAATGTAATATACCTTCTCAGATTGCCACGTCAGCATCCTTTGCCGAAAATTGGATATATGACCTAAATTGATATACTTTCTTGTAGTTTTTGTACCATTTTGATTCAAATTAAAGTCTTGGTATCAATTTGATGTATTGTCCAAAAATTTGGTACTAACTGAGCAATTTATCCTGTATAACCACAATTCACCTAGTACAAGCGCTATTAGTGTGTAGCGATTGCAACAAGGCCCTGACAGTATAATTAAAGCATTAGCAAGGGCTAGAAAAAAAATATTTGGCCAAAATCTTAAAATAACATCTCTTTAATGGTTTGGAGCTATAAATACCTCTTCAATATATTTATGATTGATCAAAACCTCATTCTAAGCCAAGTTATTGCACTTCAATTTTTCACCTTCGTGTTGTAAACATTGTGTGATTCTTCTTAGCTATAAAACATAAGTTTGTAAGGTTAGGTGTGAGCTAAGACACTAAATTAGGAGTGAGCTCCTAAACTCTAAAACTCTATTAAAAATTGAGAAAATATTAGTGAAATACCTAATAGTTAGATTATATTTCTTCATTTACAAATTCAACCCTTCAAAGGCAAGCAAAAGTAATAATTTTTATATATAAAATCACTTAAATATTTTTTATTTTTCGTTATTTATAATATTTCTTTCTTTTTTTTGTTATTATCTTTTTCTATTTATCTTTTTTATAATATCATTTTTAAGCATTAAAAGGGAAAAGATGTTGGATTAGCTTTTTTATTTATTTTTATATTTCTATTTTATAAAAAAATAAATCTATTCCTTTTTTTATTTTTAAAAGCTGCTATCTCTAAAGAAAGAAAAGAAACTTTATATACTTGTCTCTTTTCTCTATCTCACTTATTATTTTAGGTGAAAAATATATATTATTTTTTTCTTCATGTGAATGCATTAAAAATAAAAAATTAATTTTTAATTTTTAATTTGGATAAATTAAAATATATTTTATATTTTTCCTTTTGATTTCTTAAAAAATAAAAAGTAAAAAATATTATCAATAAAAGAGAATACAAAATTATTTAAAAGAATAACATTAAATCATGAATAAGGCACATAAAATTTTATTTCATAAAACCAACCACAAACATTATATTAAATATTTTTAATCAGTTTAAATACTTAACTGAATAAAAAATATTTTAAATACTAAAATTGTAAACATGTACTTAAATTTGTATCTATTTATAAAAAAAAATTAAAATAATTAAATTTCTCTAAAATTCTATATTTTAACTTATACTTCAGCCTAAAAGTATTTATATATTATTTTAAAGTCATTTTCATATATTTACAATCCAAAAAAATAATCTTAATTTTAATAGATAACTGAAAGTACTATTAGTTTTTCTTTGACTACAATATATTTTTAGACGCAGAAATATCTGAATATTATATATAAGTTTATATATTATATAATTTCTGTGGAGGAAAAGGCACAAAATTATAAAATAAATAAAATAGGGAGATTCGGCTTCGTCCTGGCCCCCTTGTATTTCCTCAAAAACTGACAATAATAAGTACACATAGGTAATCTCATTGACCAAACTACCATTAATCAGTTGTCTACTTCAGGACAAAATCGTAAATGTCATGGTCTTAATAACACTACCTAATTAAGATTTTGGTAAATAAAAGCAGCCCCGGTACCAGTATCAGTTTTGACAAAAACAAGGCAAGGCAGAGAGAGAGAGAGAGAGAGGGAGAGAGAGGGACAGAGTTAGAGGTATCTGTTTTATATTCTTGATTTTGTTCAATTTGCCGTTTCTTTCTTATAAATCAATGCTATTGCCATTTTCTTTCTTTTTCTTGTGGCTCTGTGTTTGTGGGTTTTTGTGATTGGTAACTTTAGATCCTTTAAATCTTTTTGTACAATTCTTATTGTTAGTTGCTTTTTTTTGTTTGAATTGGGTTCTAAGTGATTGATGTGTTTGTGATTAGTCTTAAGGGGAAATAGATGGCTTCAGATCCAAAGATATTAAACTTCGAAGAGGTGGCTAAACACAACAAACTCAAGGATTGCTGGCTTGTTATCTCTGGCAAGGTCTGTTTTTGTTTTCTTTTCTTTTACATAAGATCAGAAGATATGAATATTTCTAGATTGAATTTGAGAGAATTTCACAGGAACATGTATTATAGGATTACATTTTAGCTGGACTATCGTGATTGGGATCTTTGTGTTTGATTGTAGTTTTCTTGATATCACTGCTTGTCACATGCTGTAGAAACTGATCATGGGTTTAAATTCAATTGGCATATGAAGTTTTGAGCTTGAATTATTCTTAAAAGGGATAATATGTTTGCAGCTAAAAATAATAATAATTAAAGTTGTCATATGCTAAAATAAAGGAATGATGAAACATCTTGTACATTCATTCTATATTTAATGATCCCTTGGGTGTCACTTTTGATTATGAATAGATGAAAACCCTTGCTCAGTTTTTTCATATGAAGTTATGTATGCGTAAATGATGGGTAGGCATTTAAATTATAATTTGACTTATGCGTCATGATAGTTACACCATAGGAACACATAAATAATGATGGAAAATTGGTGTTTGAAACTTTTTTTTCTCGACATCCCAGTTCATTTTTGAAACTTATCTGCATGCCTTGTAGTTTTGTTTTGATGTGATGGTTTAGAACATCTTGTTGCATACAGTACAATTCATGTTTCTCTCCCATAAGGTATAAATGTTAGTAATGCATTTATAAGTAATATTCTTTAACATCAGTTTTTGCCCGTCTTTGATTTTGTCACATGTGAATGCTTGAATAGTATATAGTTGATTAAAGTTTTGAGCTTCATGTTCAGGTTTACGATGTCACCCCATTCATGGATGATCATCCTGGAGGAGATGATGTTTTACTGTCATCGACTGGTAATTTTATGTTTGTAGTTGTAGCTTATGTTGGTATAGTTGTTCTTTAATTAACCAAACGATATATGATTTTTGAGATTGCACATGAGGCTTTCTTTGGAATTTTGCAGGGAAAGACGCAACAAATGATTTTGAAGATGTGGGTCATAGTGACTCGGCCAGAGATATGATGGAAAAATACTACATTGGTGAAATAGATTCAGCCACTATTCCGCTAAGACGCACCCACATTCCTAAACCACAAGCCAACTACAATCAAGACAAGAGTTCAGAGTTTCTAATAAAGATCTTGCAGTTTCTTGTGCCACTGTTGATCTTAGGCTTAGCCTTCGCAGTCCGACACTACACCAAGAAAGAGTAGGCTTTGCCCAGTACTCTATTTTAAGGGAAAACTGTGTTTGCACTCTTTAAATTTCCAAACTTTCTTCCTTTTTTCTTTTTTCTCTAAATTTACCTGCAATACTGTCACAATATTCATAGTTCCCTAGGGACCATAATATCAAGGAGTTCATTTCAAAGAAGCTGTAGTATTATTGGTGATAGGACATTGTTTGCCTCTGTTGGATTATAAACGCGTTTACATTTCATTTTGTTGGATGATAACTGGCTTTCTTATTTTCTTTTCTGGCTTCTCTTGATGTGGCTTCTACTACAATTCACTACTGTGGCCTTTTATCACAAGTTTTTTAGAATAATTTCTCAGTTCCCTTCATGCTAAAATGTTAACCATTGTGCTGCATTTGCAAGCCATGGTAAAACAAGATTCAGAATGTTCAACTGATGCTTATAAAAGAGTCCTCTTAGTAAGATGTTATTATGTTCTGTTGACTGAAAATGGGCTGCAATAAGCCTGCCTGCCCGCAGTTCCAGAGCATGATACATTTACTGGAAATTCAAGAAAACATAGCATTGCTGCAAAATAATTTAGAACTAATTATACATCACATTTATTTCAGCGATCAAGGAACTAAATGTCAGCGTAATCCTGCTACGGTTGAATAATCTCCACCAGTGCTAATTTACACAAATTATTACTAATGACCTTCATGGTTGGGAAGAAGAATTCAAGGAGCAAATTGTTGCAGTATGGCGTTCCTCATTTCTTCCTACTGTTTAACATTGCTATGGTAGTGAAGTTGTTTCAGAAATGGGCAATCAGTTAAGCATATGATTTTAGCACCTTAAGCACCATGCAGCTTAACTGACAATGAATAGCCTCTTTGAGTGCTTGTTTCAAGCAAGGCATGAGGAGACTTAAATTCTCCTTGGAACAAAAAGGATTTAGCACATAAATAGGTAGACATGCTCGAAAAGCTGCCATCAAAAAGAAGACTCTATCTTTCCATGCAGGTTGACCACCAAGTCATGTGCATCATCTAAGAGCTTCCATACATCGAGTTGCCCGGCCATACTATTGCACTCTCTTAAAATCTCATCCATGCTGTAATACTTTTGTATAATCAGTTTCCTCCTCTGCAATACTGAAGCTGCAATAGCATAAAGCAACAAATCATCTGTTGGTGGTGCAAGCTCTCTAATTCTGCTCCATGCAGACTTGCCAATTCTAGCTCTTATGGCTGCCTGATCAGCCCACATCACCTCCCAGAGACAAATTGTCTGTTCAAAAGTCAACTCCCTCCTAAACAGCACCACCACCATCCTATAAACGAAAAAGCAATCCTCAGCCTGGAGTTTCTCTAAGTGGCTGTAGAGGCGTGAGTCTTTGCATTTGATAATCTTGGACACAATATTCAATTGCCTTCGGATTCCCACCTCATCTAGCCTAAAATTATGGCGAGCTTTCTTCATGAAACCCACAAAGCACCAGAAAGCCTCATGATCCTCTGTCATGACAGCAATAATTGGAGAAAGTAAATCACTCATGCCCTGGCAGTAGCCAATTTCAGGGTCATAGAGTGCATAGGCTTCAAGAATAGCAACTAAGCGGGCAGCATGGAAAATCCTGCAGGGTTCTAGGTGATCATAGTCCTTTAATCCGACAGTTTCTGCAGAACGGTATGCTCCATCCTTTGATACTGAAGCCTGAGAAGGAGAGTAAGGTATCCATTCTGAATTAGCACGCACTGCATCAACACGAATAATCCGCTGCCACGTGATGAAATTTTCAGTGGCATGTCGGTTTGATTGGAGATTGGTTGAGCGAGAAATATCCTCTTTGGAAGGCACACCAGGGTCATTTTCTTCCCTGCCTTCTGAAGAGGATGCTGAATTGATGACTTCAGAGTCTGAATCAGATGACTGAGTATTTGGTGCAGAGGCACCAGAGCTTGTCACTTGTTGCCCTGAATTATCATCACCTTCCAACAGTGTACTTGAGGGATTATGAGAATGCTCAACATCTTCACTCTTATTCTCACTGGAAAGAGATTCCTTGGCACTAACATCATCATAGCCAGAAGCACATGTTTCTTGAACAAGACTTTTGCTGTCCCCGTTGCTTTTTTCACCACTGTCATTCAACTTAAGGCTCTCATTGCTAGATTTGAGTAGCTGTGAACACTGTCTGCGGAGCTTCTCATATTCCTTCCTGTAGATACAGATTGTCAAATAGGGAAACCATGAGAATAAAAGCCAAAATTGTAGAAACAAAAGACTACATTTAGGGCTGACAATCAACTAAATGTTAGATTTACAACATATTTAAAAGAAGAACTTGATTTCTTAGAATGAGCTTGGAAAAATACCTTTTCTGGCTTCTTATATTATCTCTTTCTTCTTTGGAGCTGTTCAAGTCATAGCTATTAAAATGGAGAGAAGAAGAGATCAGTCATTGTGTTAACATTGTCCAAGGAAAAAAGTTACTGTATGAACCATTATTATCCAGCATGAAGTGCCCAAAGAGATCAACACTTAAGATTCAACAAAGCAAAAACTGCAATTAACTGCAGGATATAATACCAAGATGGTGGAACTAAACAAATATAAAATTGCATACCAACCCAATTCTTTCACTTATAAAAACCCAACTACAAATAATATATATAAAGAACAGATAGGTGGTAGAAAGCAGAATCCATACTATCAAAAATAACATTACACATTACATAATTGAGATGAATGAGGAAAATTAGCTTATAGTATACAAATTCTGAATGCCAGAACAAACTACTAAGCAAAATTGGACCCGGCATCTGGATTTCGAGGAGGAAATCAATTAGAATTCTTCCGAATATTACGGACAAAAAGAACCCTTCAAAGATGGTGATAGTTGAGTTGAGAGACAAAGTCTGTAATTAAAATAGCAGCAACAATCACAACAATAACACAAATACCAATTAGACCAAGACAAGGTTATAACATGCTTACACTCCAAGGAGGAAAGGCCAAACTTCTGCTCTAATACTTGGATCTACACCCTACATGAGAAACATTAAAGATAAATGTTCCCATTGCTGTAGCAAAAAAAAAAAAGAAAAAACAAGAACAGGGACTATCATTACTCACTCCGCTCCGAACTTTTTTCAAAAAACTTGCTCCACCATCAATGAGTTTCCCATCTGGTGTAAACATACTTTTCCATTGCTCAGAAGAAAGTGTATGTTTTCTTTTCCTACCGGACCACGGTGATTTAAGATGGCCTCTGAAATGAAACAACAATTATAGGATTAGTATTCTTTAAGAATCAAGAATCCACTTCTTTTGAACTAGTACACAACCATAAGTAGATTTGCAAAGAAAAAATTAAATTAAAAATATAGCAAGAACAAAATATCATTTTAAGTAAGGGCACAGCTAGTAGCAACTAGCAACTGCCATTCTTTTCCGTAGAACAAAATGGGAAAGAAAAAAAAAAAGAATATTTGCATGGTTAAATTGTGTGTAATTGAAGCAAAATCATGCCTATTAATCTATAAGTCCTAAAACAGTATGATGCGTTGAAAATAAGATAAACCCATCCATTATGTCACTTTTATCAAAAGAAATAAAATACCGAAGAGCTAAATCTTTTATCCAGTGCCATTAAATCAACAAAACCTCTAGTTACCCTCGTTACAGGTTTCGCCTCGATTACCTGCTGGTCGTGTAGAATATAGCGGCGAACACGGCAATTCCGGCCAAGGCCGTGACGGCAACTGCAGTTCTGGACTGTGGAGCAGCAACAGCCCACCAGAAACCTCCCCCAAAGCCGCCAGAAAGAGGGCTTCCATTTGGGTTGTTGTTGCCGCCGGTGTTAAACATTGAATAATGGATCCGAACGGAATCGCATGTGGTTTCTGTTGGTATATATAAAGGAAAAGGAATATGAAATGGATTGACGTGAGAGAGAAAGAGAGATGAACGCGTGATGTTGTTATTAGGGTTTGATTCCTTGTAAGATTTTTTATTACTTTCTCTCCGACGAAGGAAAGAAGACAATTCTTTGTTATTATTCAAGAGAGTAAAGACCGCAGGATGCAAGTGAGACCATGAGAGTGAAGAAAGTAATAATAATAAAGCTTAATTAACAATTAAGTATTAGCTTAACAATTTTTAATAAATTTTATCTAATTATCTTAAAACTCTAAAATAAATATTTATACTTTCAATTTTTTAAAAATTATTTTTCAATACCAATCTTTAGAATTGCGTGGTAAAAAAGATAATGTGGTAAGTCAATTTTATTTACAAAAAAATAATTATTATTAATCAACAAAAATATTTTATCCAAACTTAATAATATAACCGTTACAGATCGTACATATATGCATTTTTTTACATATCTTATATTTAAATATTGGAAAATTTTTATTGACTTGCTATTTTTTTTTTTAATAAACAGAATTGACTTACCACGCTATGTTTTTCATGATAAAATTTTAAAAACTATTGTCGAAATTTTATTTTTAAAAATAAATTGGAAGTATGGATATTTATTTTAAAATTTTAAATAATTGAATAAAATTATTAGAAAATATAAAATTTAAAAATTAATTATTTATTAGATCTAATAATAATAACAATAATAATAAAAGAAAAAAGAAATTTAATAAGAGGTACCTTTCTTACCGGTTTTCAGTATTTAATTGTTTTAAGAAAGTAATAACAATCATTAATTTTTATTCAATTTTCACAAGTATAAAACTATAACTAGATTGAAGAAAATAAATAATTGATGCATTATAAAAATCAAATTAAGTAACATTCACATTTAAAATTATAAAATATAAAAGCCGACATAAAATATTAGGTCATTTGGTATTGGCATAAGTTTTTTGTCGTTTTAGTTTTCATTCTCTCATTTTTTTAAGAATATAAAATATAATTATTTTAAAAGGAAATAACTATTTTTTTAAATAAAAAAATATGTATTTTCACACCTTAAAAAATCATGAAGAGTAGGTTTTATAATTTTTTATTTTTTTTTCTTTAGAAAAATTTTAACAAATACTAAAAAATGATATGAAAGAAGTTCTGACTTATTGTTTAAATTGTCTGTTGGAAATTCCACTTTTCAAATAAACATCAGAAAATTATATTATATGTATGTATAAAATTTCATTTCATTCTATATAATAATATTTTCATAATTATATCTTAAATTAGACATATTAAGCATATAAAGCTTATTATATTCTATTTAATATTCAATGAATGATTTTGTATAGAATCTCATAGACAATCAACCTTATATATAATATTTGGTAAATATATAATTATAAACACTCTCTTTTCGAATCTAGATATTAAGAGAATTATAGAAAATCTAATGATAAAAATCTTTGTTTCTCCTGAATCCCACGGATTGAAAAAAATCGAAGTCTCAATTAGGGTTAAAAGTAATCGAACCAAAATCTTACTTTTCAAAATTAGAAACATCCAAATTGGATTAAATTGACTAGAATAATCAGCTTTGGGTCAAAATTAGTCAAATGACCAAATCCATGGGCTAAATTATAAAGTTTCATGAGTCTGTCAACCTTCAGAGCCAATTGGCTCTATATATAGCCGATCGGCCGTACACAGAGCTGGTATGTTCTGCACAGTGTCAGTTGACTCAAAACTCAATTTTTTGATCATTTTCGTTGTTTTATCGATTTTAAACACCTATAATTGTCAAAATCAACTTTCTAAAAGAATATTATTGATAATTATCTAGTTTTTATTATTTTTTATAATTAAATAGATATTTATCAATAATTATCTCAAATTACTTTTAAAAATCTATATTTATCGTTAGAACAAGATTTTGATAAATTCTTTAATTGTCTTTAATTCTTAGAAATTAACGATAATTAAAGGGATGATATTATCCCGGTCTCTAGGTTTTTTCAATCTTCTCTTCTATATAAATAGAAAAAGAAATCCTAAACCAAAGGGTTACAAATTAAGTACAAAACGACCGGTAAGTTTTTGGCAAAACAAAAAGTGGGTACTATAAGTTTTAGAGAAACACCAAACACTATGAATTCCTACCCTTATTCTAAATTGACTCCTACTCCTCCTTTTAAGACTCAAGATACTGCACAATATGGTGATAAACTGAGGGTTCCTCTATCAATCATCTCAATATGCTTTATTTTTTCTTTTATGATTACTACTTCATTTTTTAATTTATTAACTTGATTGTATTTGTTAGATTTTCAAGATTAGGCTCTTACATGCTAGATTTAGATTTGATATATAGCTCATCTGATTAGATTTAGATTTGCCATGATACTGACCATATGAGTATCATTTTGATGATTTTCACATGATTACGATTTTAAATATGTTAATTTTCATGAGAATCAATTAGATTGACGTGTTTAAGATTTTTAATTGGATTTTGTCCTGATTGAGATTTATTGATATTCATATATGCTTTTTTTAATGAAAATTTTCGTTCTATTATGTTTTAAGTTAAGTCTCCTTATTTACATTTACTATTTGGTAGATTTGCCTATTTAGCCAATCTGTATTTTTAGTCATCAGTATGTTTAGGATCTATTAGTTTGCTTATTATTGATACTCATATGTGTATTAGTTGTTTTGGCATGATGATAAATGATTAGATTTTATTCTATTTCTATTTGGTTAAATCATTGTCTATTTGTTCTCACATGTTAGGATTTACTCCTTCTGTTTTACTTGTTTCCTGCTATAACATTTTTGCTAATTGTTTTGACTTTTTTATGCATGTTTATGTTTCTGGAGCTTAAAAATGATGAAAATCGAAAAAATATTGAAATCTACCGCCTAGAATGCCATACAGCTGACCAGCTAAACTCTACAGCTAATTGACTTTATGTATAGCTGATCGGCTGTTCAGCCCCTAGATTGCCCGTTTTAGCCAGTTTTCATTTATTTTTAGTTAGTAGTTCTAGGAGGAATGTAATTTTATTATTATATTTGCTTTCTTTTTGCTTTTATTTCTTTATTTTTGTACTCTACAAATAGTGGATAATATCTGATTGATGTGTGATTTCCAATTAAAATCAACCCACATTAGACATTGGCTTAAAATCATATTTTGGCATATAATGAGTAGTCCATAAAGCTAAAGAAATGGTAACTTGGGCTTAATCATAAGATTTAATTAGACTTAGATAGGCTTTGCCATATTTAATAATAATATGACTCATCTAGACTAAGAGTTAAAAACAGACTCTGAAATGCAAAAAGTAGCCCAACTAGGTTAAGGAATGGTAAGCTTAGACTTAATTAATGAAATTAGACTAGACTAAGTGGGCTTATAGTATGAAATATGAGTAGTCAATTAAAGTAATAACAGGTAAGATTGAGCTAGATTTAATAAAATTAGGCTAGAATTAGGTAGACCCATGCCATGTTGTATTGCTTATGTGTAGAAAATATTATATTGCATTTATATGGAATAAACTATTAACTAATAAAATTAAAGGTGGAAATACATAATTAAGGAATTTGATTTTCGAATCATATCTGGATGTGGCCATGCTTCCTTAAGGAATATAGTTATGCTATAAATTTAAAAAAGGTCTCTTGGTAATTTATCCAAGTGGCAACTCTCTTTCTCTGCACTAATTTTAGTGATTGGTTAGTGTGTTCCTAATTAGGTTGAAAAAAGTTTGCAGTTTTATGGTCACTAAAGACACTTGGGTGCACGTCCAAAATCATTGTCCACAATGGCGATTCCATTAGGGATAAGAGAAACTGATTCCAGTATATTCTTACCTTTTATTTTATCACTTAATAGTCTATTCTTGCATCAATACACCATTTTCACAGATTAAGCACATTGGTCCCTATAGCTCCGATGGCATTGGCTAATAATTCTTTAGTTTCATTGAAACTTTGGAGTTACGACACTAGTTAACCATCACTCATAATCAAGTAAATTTCCTTTATTGCATGGACCCTTGAGTGGGGAAATGAGCAAAGGAAGGGTATTTGTTGTGGGAGCCTTTTTCTTTACTTAAGACTCATCCTATGGTAATGACATATAAATCTCCATTAGGTACCCACTTGCTTATTACTTGAGTATTTTCCCTTATAAGGGTTTGAAGCCCATATCTTGGAATTCCTCAACCCATAACATGCAGGGTTTGCCCTTATATTGGAAAATACCACCTTGTTTGTTTACTGCTTTAAGAGTTATTCGCATGCACGTCGGTTTTTACTATCCCCTGTTGGTAATAAAGCCCATACAAAAAATCTTAGGAAAAGATACTCACCATGAACCATGTGTGGGAGAAATAAGGTTGGAAAGAATGATTGTCCAATTTAAACTTGCTTTGTTTGCTTGATTTATAACTTTTACATCATATGCATATCATGCATCAAACATATCATGCATCATAATAACTCCTTATTTTGAAGCCATTTTAGATTATTATCCTTAGTTTAAGACAAGAAGGGTATTATAGGAAAACTCAACAAGAGCCCAAAAAGCCCAAGTAGCAATTCAGAGTAAGATAAAGATGGCCCAAAAATAATTACAGTTGACCTAAGGACTATGATCTGAGAAGAACTCCATAAAGCTTTGACTGAGATTTTTGGAAAACAAACTATCCAAAGAACTATTACTAGCCCTACAACTACTATTGTTGCTACTCATGATGTGGAAAAGAAGATAGCACATGGTGAGCACCTTTGGAATTTAGATAAGATGCAAGATATATTGAAAGATTAAGGTTTAGATTCAACCTATAATTTTGATGACTAGTCTTGACTGGAGAAGACAAATTACCTCCCAAATTTCACATGCCTGGAATGCAGAAGTTCAATGGAATTGATCCAAAGGCGCACTTGTAGCAATATGCTTTTATGGGCACTACTCATTTAGTTAGGACCCAAATTATTAAGTTGTTTGTCCTTTCATTAGAAAGGCTAATTGTAAACTGGTACCATAGGTTAGAAAGGCCCATCAAATCTGATTGGAGAAAACTTTGTGATGCTTTTATGCAGCAATATACTACAATAATCACCTAGAAGTCTTTATAAGAGATTTGGAGTTGACAAAGCAAAAGCCCAATAAATCCTTTTCTAATTTCTTACCTAAATGGAGGAACAAAGCAGTTTTAATGAAGAACAAGTCTTCTAAAAATGATGAAGTTCGAATGGTAGTTCAAAATATTCTCTCATCTTAAGTCAAAGGTTGCAGATGGTGAATCCCAAGACCTTTGTGGGCTTGTATGATGATGGCTTACAAGTAGAGAAAATTGAAAATGCTAGAGCTAGAGGGTACATATAAAACTATGAAGATACAAAGATTGAAAACCTACCATCTGAAGATGATAAAGCTTCACAAGATTCAGTTGTTGATTTATTTTAAATTACATGATCTTACTTCTAAGATCAATGATATAACTTTAATTTTGCTTAACGTTTATCTTAATGGTATTTTGCATTTCAATTATTATTACATGAGCATATTTGATATTAATTCTATTTGAATTGGTTTATTTAATATGGGCATAAATGATAATCATAGGTACATTTCTATTACACATAATGTAACTCTTGAAGAGAAAAAAAGAGACAAAAGTAAGAGAGAAAAAAAAAACATGAGATAGTATTTTATACGCAAGATTGAATTCAAAAGTAGTGGGATTTTTCACCATACTAGAGGTAAAGCAAAAGGTTGAGTTTATCCCTTATCACCTAACAACCTTGAAGCAAATATCCCTTCAAGATATAAGAGATTAAAGATTGACACTCTAGTCTTGAAATATGCAAGGCCCATTACATTTGACTCAAATGAGAAATTTAGACCATGTTGAAAAATCCTATATCAAAAAAAGAAAAAATAATTATGTTTAAAGGTACTGAAAGGAGTTCAAATCTCGGGAGTAATAAGTTCACAAGTCAATTTAGACCATTTCAAATACTATCTTCGAAGAAAGAAAGAAGAAAAGAAGAAAAACAAAAAAGAAAAGAGAGGAAAAGTTTCTTGCTGATTAGAAAATCTTATAGGCTAGTCAGGCAAAAGTTAAGAAAATAAAGTGAGAAAATGTTTGACTAGAAAATTTGAATAGACTAGTTGATAACAAGAGTGATATTATGTGAAATAGAAAATGTACCCATTTATGCCTTTATTAAATGAAAACAATTTGTTTAGAATTCTTTTCAAATTTACTCGTAAGTCTTTATTGTCTTATGCACTACCAAAAGGAAGGAACAAAACATAAAGTGAAATATATGAGATCTAAATAGAAACAAGATCATTTTCTTTAGCTCTCTTGTATTTCTTGCAGGAAATTTCAAGAATTGGTAGCACTCAAGTCTCCATCAGTTAACATCACACTCGATGGTCGGTAGGCGAGAGCCTTTTTAACTTTGATTTTAGAAATCTTGTCTCAAGGGAAGTCTTGAAAGTCAATAGAATCATCTGTAAGCTTGACAAAAGGGACTGCGAGTACTCTAGTTCACTTTTGGCATATAACGAAATCTAAAAAGGGGAAAGAAATAAAGAAAAGAGAAAAGCCTGCTAGGTCAAAAACTTAAAAGGGTGGCTTAAGCAAAACTTAAAGCAAAAAGAAATCTACTAAGTTGAAAACTTGAAAAGGTGGCTTAGGCAAAAATTAGGGCAAAGAAAAAAGAATCCTACTAAGTTAAAAACTTGAAAAGTTGGCTTAAGTAACAATAAGGTATAAAAATAAAATAAAATATTTGGTTGCTATCTATATGAGATTGTAGAAAAACACAACTATTATTACACAAGTTTTAGTATAACCCAAGGCAAAATGATTCAGTCATTGCATGCTTGAGTTATTTCTAGATCTATAATTTATGTTGTCATCATGACTTTCAAGTCTCTGATATGAATCAATTACAACGCCGACGTCTCTTTCTCTAAACCATCAGACTCCATGCCCCATGACCAAAGATAAATAACTAACTGGTCAAAACTTTGATCGTCTGCTAATAAGCATCTGAGTGCTTCTGTCCAAACGAAAGGATGCTTTTTAGGAATGCATTACATGCCATACATCACTTGCAAGTCATATATATTTGCTTATTGCAACCTCTATATACTTATATATATCACTAACTTGTAATAGAAAATTAAAAAAAAAGTTTAAAAGAAAGAAAATGTTCAATCTACACTCAAATTTATTCCTCAAAGCGGAAGTTCACAATTTATTTCTTGAAGAAGAGAGTAAACATACATCCTGAAGCAAGATGTCATCAATTCACTTCCCAAAGTGGAAGATCACAAGCCTATTTCCTGAAATGAAAAATTAATTTACTTCTCGAAGCAAAAGACCCTGAAATGAAAATCTTACTTCTCAAAATAGAAGATCCTGAGTGCAAATTACAGCTTTTGCTTTTCGGAGCAAAAAATATCTAAAAAGATTTAGACAATCAGCAGCGAAAGAGCCCATCATCCAGAGTCTTGAGAAAATGGGTGAAGTCCCTAAATCAAATCCAGAGGGAAGTCTCTATATATATTCATCTTAAAGGAAGATCTTAGGTTGTCACAATAGTTTGCTGATCTGTGAGTCTCTAGAGATGATGAGGTTGTTGAATCAAGGATCAGTTGGGAATCAAGTGCCGCTTGAGTTTAGAAAATCTTCTGTTGTTCCACCAAAAGGTTTCCTAATCTAGGGTTTTTTCTTAGTGAATTTGCTCTCCAATTATCACAAAAAGCTCTCTGCTTAATCGAACGTAGGTTTTTAGTATTTTCAATAACAATAGCCTATAATACATGTATCTCCCCTAGATTTAGGACTTAATGATGTATTCATAGAGGTAGGGTTTTAAGAAATCCTAATTTCATTAGATAAATAAAAATAATTAATAAAATCCCTTGATTTTAGCAAATATTTAATTAAATGAATATCTATTTAAAATTTAATAAAATCCAATAATTATCATTAAATATATTTAAAGTTCTAATAATCATCACAAATATCTTCTAGGAACCTCCTTTTTTTTTACCAAATTTTGCATTTTAGGTCAAAGATACATGTGAAACGGCGTCAAATTTTAAAAAATAGCCAATCGACATTGTGTAGTGCTGACCAGCTTTGCACAGAGCCGATTCGGCTATACGTAGAGCCGATTGGCTTCAAGGGCATAAAAGTTCTAAAAATCTTGAAGATTTAGTCCCTGAACTTTGTAAAACCTATCATTTCGCCCCTCAAATTTAATTTTTTCCTTCAATTGTGTCCAAATTGATTCTAGAAAAGTAATTTTGGTTCAATTATTCTCAACCCTAACTTGGATTCGTCCATTCTCAATCTTCTAAGACTTGAAAAAGGCAGTAACTTTCATCATCGGATTTTCCGTAATTCTCTAAATATCTAGATCCAAAAATTATCTCTTCATGCTTTTATATATTACTAGTTTTTTTATCTATGTTCTTTGCACGTGAATATTAATTATTTGACTTGTTATCACTCAAAAGAATATATATATATATATATATATATATATATATATATATATATGCGAAAGAGGTGCTTCCTTCATATTCGAACATGTGACTATCCTTTTCCTTCACTAGAGTCACATACGCTCTTTCAGGCCGTGCGGGTCTACACTTGGCGAATCCATCCGCTCTAACAATCTCATAGATAGAAGGAAGTAGATCAATTTCGGTCTACACTTTACTGGAGGAAGAGGTCGGATTGCCTAAACTAACCAACACTACTCGCCATTCAAAAGAGTCCACTAAAGCTAAAGGTAAAGACTGTAATAAAAAAATCTCATGGATAATAAAAAGACCTTGATCGAAGATAGCCGAATTGGCGTGAATGAGACATACAACAGTAACTCGAGCCCTGGGAACAATTTACTACTGCCGTCCAGTTTATAAAGAGGAGCCCCCGCGACTTCCTTTACAATCCTCTGATAGATACATACCAACAAGGCTTCGTAAAGAGCCAAAGTATTAAATTAAGCTCACTCACGATACCCTTCTAATTGAGTAGCACAATGTAGCAAATCCTCGGCCGTGCTGGTTCTTCCCTCCCCACGTTCTCAAAGCGATCGATAAAGTGAAGTACTAGAGGATTTTTTGGGATTTTTCTTTCGGAAGAAAAAGATGGAAATGACTGTTCATAATTTCATCAATACCTTTGAGATTAAAAAAGAATTGGATTTTCTTATGAAATATTTATTATTATTAAATAATCGTTGATAGCTCTCTTCTTTAAAACTTATGCCATAGAAGCTGACATCAGGCTATTAGCATTTTATCTACATCTTCTCGACCAAGACCCAGAAGGGGTTCGCTTTGTTTGGGATGAACTCGCAAGGACTCAACTCGAGGACTTCCCTCGTAGAGTGGCGTCTTTTATAAGACTCTCTCAATGGAACTCAAAAAAAAGAAAGAAAAGAGTTTGAGCTCTTTTGGCTTACTTTTAGCCACGCGGGGCGGCTATCCACATGTGTCCCAAATAAAGTGACGTCAATTTTTTTGTAATGGGTACACTTTGAGAGAAAAGTTTTGAATTCAACCTATCCTTATACGCTCTAAAAAAGGGTCATGGACTCCTTTTTAGTTTAGGATCCCCTTTCCACATTCAATTTTTTATTGAGCCTGGTGTGGAATCACCATCATTACACATGAATTCTTAGTATGGCTGCTGGTCTAGTGATCCCTCCTAGCCGCCGCCTAGAGTGCAGCCTGCCTGCTGATATATATACATATAGATATTCAAAATTTATTATCATAACTATTATTGTATTAAAATCTTTATTATTAACGTTATTAAACTATTATTTTTCGACATACATTCCACATGAATTTTACTAATTGAACTTTTTACTTATTGATATAGTTAAATAAACTACTTATTACATTCAAATTTGAAATCAATACTATTAGTGTTTAAAACATTATTATTATTATTATTATTATTATTATTATTGAGAGAAAATAAAAATTAAACCATAAAACTTTTTAGATTTTGTTCCTCACAATCCATTTAATAAGTCAATATGGTATTATTATTGCATATGTTTTTAATTAATATAAAAAATAGTATTAATGATATGAATTGTAAAACTATTTTATAACCAATATTGAAAACTAATAGAGTTAGATTTTAACATTAGATTTATATTTAATAAATTACTAATTAATATATTTTTTGATAAAGTTAGTTGGTATTCTAATTAAGTAAACAATTATAAAATACTTTCAATAAATCTGTCCATCCCTTTAATTTTATATTAATTATTATTATAAGAATTTAGATAGAGTAATTTAATTTAAAAATTATAATTCTAAATTTAATAATTATTCTATTTTTTAGTTTGAATAAACAATTAGTTAATATTAAATATATCTATAAAAGCATACAAACACTAATTATTTTTATCTTAGTATTATACAATGTATAATAATGTTTGAATAAACGATATATTAATTTATAAATATGTAATTAGTTTGAATATCATAATATTGTTTATTAAAAATGTAAAACAAGCCCGTGTTTGAATATCATAATATAGTTATGAATAATGTAAAACAAGCCCGTCAAAGACCTTTGTATATTGAAATAAATTATAAAACTAAGATAAATTATATTTTATAATTAATATTAAAATATTAATAGAATTGAATTTCTAGAATTAAAATTCTATTTAATTAATTATTAGTATTGTTCATTATTAATAAAATTAATTGATAAATATATAATCAACTTAATTAACTAAATAATCAATAAAGCCATTTTAGTAAATCTGATTTTTTCCAAAATCTTATTACATTTAGCATAGGTTTCTTTCTTTAAATTACCTTTTCAGAGGAAAATTAAAAGAATTAAATTTAGCAATTATAAACTTTCTAAATATAAGAATTAAGAAAAAGTTCATAAAAAATGAATTACATTTGGAGACTTTCCATACACAACCTTTCAGTTCTTTAAATGCATGTGACAATTAAACTTAGCATGTGTTAAATAAGACTTTATTTTCCTACTTTTACATTTTCTAAATTATGAGAAACCAAGGGAAAGAACAGCATGAAATATTAACTGGAAAGCAACCTGTTCCAGAAGACATAGTGTTACCATTTGCTACACTATTTTAGCACTATAATTATTAAAGACAAATCTTGTTCAGCTGCCAGGAGAAGCTACAAGCACCTTATTTTGCTTTTCTTGAATAGCTTCTACCATCCGCCTGTTACACACAGATTCCATTTTTGAAAGACAGGCTGGGGGGAAAAATTTTGTAAATATATTGTTGAAATCATAATATTCTTCATCCAGTATGATACACTGCTTGTCGATAAAGGCCCTACCAGTTTAATATGAGTTGCTTGTGAATACAGAGACTCTGTGCTGTACTCCAAAGAGTGGAAGAACAAAGATGCAGACAATTCTAAATACTTGTACTGTATCATTTAAGCCATTACCAGCATAACAGAGGATAAATGTCCTCTGGGGTGCTTGTTTTAATGCGAGCGGAAGGATGATGCTTGAAACACCCCAAGGAAGAAAAAACGATTGAAGAACATAAGTTAGTGGACATACTCAAAAACGATTAGAAGGATGCCTCTACCTTGTCGTGTAGGGTAACCACCAAGTCATGTGCATCATCTAGGAGCTTCCATACATTAAGTTGCCCACCCATGCTGTTGCAGTCTCTTAAAATTTCATCCATGCTGTTGTATTTCTCTATTATTAATTTCTTCTTCTGCAATACTGAAGCTGCAATAGCATAAAGCAATAAATCATCTGTTGGCGGTGCTCGCTGCCTTATCCTGCTCCATGCTGACTTGCCAATGCCAGCCCTTATGGCTGCCTGATCTGCCCACATCACCTCCCAGAGACAAATAGTCTGTTCAAATGTCAGCTCCCTCCTAAACAGCACCACCACCATCCTATACACAAAAAAGCAATCCTCGGCCTGGAGCTTCTCCAAGTGCCTGAAGAGATGCGAGTCTTTGGATTTAATAATCTTTGAAACAATATTCAATTGTCTTCTAATTCCAACTTCATCGAGCCGAAAATTGTGGCGAGCCTTCTTCATGAAACCCACAAAACACCAGAAAGCTTCATGATCCTCTGTAATAACAGTAATAATAGGAGAAAGTAGATCACTCATGCCCTGACAATAGCCAATTTCAGGATCATAAAGCGCATAGGCTTCAAGAATAGCAACTAATCGAGCAGCATGGAAAATTCTGCAAGGTTCCAGGTGATCGTAGTCCTTTAACCCAACAGCCTCTGCAGAACAGCGTGCTCTATCATCTGATACTGAAGCCTGCGATGGGGAGTAAGGTATCCATTCGGAATTGGCACGCACTGCATCAACACGGATGATCCGCTGCCATGTGGCAAAATTCTCACTGGCATGCCAATTTGAGTGGAGACCAGCCCTAGATGGAGAAATAAACTCTTTGTAAGGAACATCAGGATCATTCTTCTCCCTGCCTTCTGAAGAGGAGGAAGCCTGAATGGCTTCAGGGTCTTCGGAGGAGTCCGAGTCAGATGACTCAGTGTTTAGTGCTGAAGCATCAGTGTTTGTCAATTGTTGTCTTGAACTATCATCGCCTTCCAGTAGTTCAATAGAGGGATCATCAGAGTACTCAAGATCTGGACACTTCTCCTCACTGGAAAGGGATTCCCGGGCACTAACTACATCTTCAGAACTAGAAGAGTCGGTGTCTCGAACTTGACTTCTGCTCTCCTCATTGTTGCTTGATTCACCACTTTTATCCAGCTTAAAGCTCCCAGTGCTGCGTCTGAGAAGTCGTCGGCACTGTCTGCGGAGTTTTTCATATTCCTTTCTGTATCAACAGATTTATACAAAAGAATAAGAGTCAAGGCCAAACAAGAAGAAACAAGAGATAGCAATTAGGAATAAAAAAATCGCAATCAACTTATCTAAGATTAAAAACAGCTTAAGATACAATGTTAACTTTTAGGATGAGTTCGCCAGAAGTACCTTTTCTGGGTTCTTATAGCATCTCTTTCTTCTTTGGAGCTGTTCAAGTCATAGCTGTTAAAAGGGAAGGAAATGGGGGAAAACGTCATATTAGCATTCTTGAAGGAAAATGTGATAGCATGGATGGACTGGCAGTATCCAGTATGAAGTTCTAAAAGAGATGCATTCTGTTTGGGAACACAAGTAGGAAAGAGGAAAGAAAACAAGCAGAGAAAAAATATGGAAAAGTTCTTCATTTATTTTTTTCACTTCATGTTTGGATGGAAGAAAAGTAAACTTCTTCATTGTTTGGGAAGCTAACATATGGGATGAGAAAAGCTATATCCAAATTTACTATTTTTTCCAATCACCTTTTGCAAGAAAAGTTTGAATTCAAAATACACAAAGGAAGATGAGTAATTTCACCCTATTTGTATACTTTTCCTTCCTTTCTCCATTTCCAGTTGAAATTGGAAAGATTGCTAATAGAGAGAATCTTTTATTTCATTTTCTCAAATCATTTTTTACCTCGATTCCAAACATAAGAAATAAATTTCCTAGCCGCCTCTTCCCTTTCTCTCTCATTTTCTTATTTTTCATTAAAATTTCATCTTCTAGCCCACCACTGATCACTTTGAGATGGCGGTGGTCCCTTTTTCTTCTTATTTTATATTATTTAGTTTTAATAAATAAATAGTAGTGTGTTTTTTGAGGAGTTTTACTGTTCTCCACTATGAGGATGTTGAGTTCTCCTTCTATAGAAGTCGTGATGTGGTTGTTGACTTCTCTCTATAGGAGTGATGAAGAGAATAAAGAGACTTGGTTCAACATTTCAAACAATCAGGCTTGTCAAAAGATACTTCTGAAGTCGATATGTGACTTAGTGCCTACAAGTGGAGCGCACTACTCGCAAAATTGCAATCTACTGCTTTGTTAACACGATTGATGATTGTTAAGAGTAAATTTCTTTATATGTAGTTCTTGATGTTTGATATTTATTTTTATCTTTTATATATCAAAATGTACTTTTAATCTTTATTAATGGAATATCCATACCTCTTCCCTAAACTAAATGAAAATCAATTTCTGTTCTTATCTTCTTTTCTCTCTGACTTTTTCCCTCTCCCAAACATAGTGTTAGTGTTAAAGTTTCTCAGGAAACAAGTGCAACTAATTGACTGATATGGATGACATGATGATGTATCAAAGACAAAAAAATAAAAAAAAAGAGACAGCATTTGTAACCCAATTGTTTCAGGTTGGAACCTGAATGTAGATCAAGGGGGAAAATCCAGAAGCCATTTTACAAAAAGTAGAAATCTTACAATCATAAATGACACTCAATATAATTAAGCTAGATGAGGAAAAACCAACAAATAAAGTACTGCTTCAAAGGGCAAGCACATAATAACAAGCAATTAAACCCTAATTCATGGTATTCAGAATTGTCTATCATTTGAAATATGACATGCAGCAGCACAACAACAACAATGCATAATCTCTAAGAATAAAGAAGGTGAAAAACATGCTTACACTCCAAGTAGGAAGGGCCAAACTTCTGCTCTAATACTTGGGTCTACACCCTACATGAGAAACATAAAAGATAAATATTCACATAATAATGGCATAGCAAACATAGTCAAAAACTATACTCACTCCGCTTCGAACTTTCTTCAAAAACTTAACTCCACGGTCACGGAGTTTTCCTTCTGGTGTAAACAAACTTCTCCATTGTCGAGGAGTAAGGACATGTTTTCTTTTCCTACGAGACCATGGTGATTTAAGATGGCCCCTGAAAGAAAGAGCATTACATCAGTGTTCCTAAGAACCAAGAAGTCAGTAACTATAAAACACAGCATGAGCTACTAAACAAGCATAAGTTGAACTGCGAATTTTAATGAAAAAACAAAACAAACAAAAGGAAAACAATCAAGAACAAGCTACCATTTATGGAAAGGCACCGGCAAGTAGCATTAGTTTGTCCATACTTCTGTAAGAAATTAGACTTTGTTTCAAAATTTGCAAGATGTGAACTTATAAAAACCACTGCAATGTTACCAAAAAAGCAAGCTTTTCATTAAGTTACTGAGTTGGAACGTTTACCCACAAGTACCAAACATGATTTATATGATCGAAAGCTACATCTTTTGCCATATTACATTAGAAATCAAAAAATCGCAACTTAATAAAATATCCCATAAATTAAAATCAAACATGACAGATCAGATCTGAAAACGAAAAGTAAGAATAAAATAAAATAAAAAATCGAAAAGCATAAAAATAAGAAAGAAAGAAAGAGAAGGACTCACCGATGAGAATCGGAACAAGAAGCTGGAGACGAAGAATTAACAATTAAAAGAACAGAACGCAAATGAACCCATGAAGAGGACCCGGACGATGCCGATGATGGAGAAGATGAATTTGATGACGAGGAAGAAGTATGACTTCGCCTTAGAGCTTTCATTTACTTCAATAATTCTTTCAGTAAATATTCCTAATCTTTCACTACTATTACAAACACCAAAACAAAAGAAAACCCAAGAATTGGGTTTTCTTCTTAACTTACGAAAGGCAATAAAAACGATTAGTACAGCTGCTGATTCGGGCCAAGGGAGTAGTGACGGCTACAGCTGTTGTTTTGGACTGCAGAGCCGCCACTATCCACCAGAATCGGTCAGAGCCACAGGCGATAGGTGGTCCATCGGGAATATTATTGGAAGTATTGAGCATTGAGAGCCGGATCGGACCAATTGATTTAAAAGAAATGTGTTATCTCCCTCCCCCTCCTACTCCTGCTTTACTTCTTGTACAGGAAAACAAATTGTTGACTTGAGTAAAGAGGGTATCAAGCAGCCATTTTGTTATATTATTTTATTTAATAAACCATTTTGTGGATAGTGAAGAAGACTAGAGTGAGTCCATGGAGACGGGAGCGAGTGAAGAAGAAGAAGAAGGAGAAGAAGAAAAGAGAGTAAAAGTAGCAATAGTTATAGTATTTAATTTGTAACTATTTCAGCGAATCTGCACGCGCAATGCAAGGCCTTCGCCTTTAGGCAATGTCAATACTGGCATCCTTCTCTCCTGTAGGCCCTTTAATTTTCTTTTTCTTTTCCTTTCTTTTCTTTTCTTTTCTTTTCTTTTCTTTCCTTTTTTCTTTTTACTTTCTCTTTTCTTTTAAATAGTGATTTCTTCCCTCTTTAGTTTCTTTTATTTAGTTTCATTTTAATGTTACTCAAATTATAACTGGAGGATACAAACACTGACCCTCTCAAATCAATAAATGGCTCGTATAATGCACTCAAATAAGTGACCGTATATACACCTGGACACGGGCCAGCTTCGACCTAGAATTGGCTTAGAACTAGCCGATAGAAGTATAGGCCTGCAGAAATGATTATGAGGGTATTTGATTGTTTTTTTTATTAAATAATTATATTAAAATTTAAAAATTAATAACTGATAATTGATTTAATTTCAGTCAGTTGTTAATTATATTATGTTAATTATAGAATTTTTTTATTCAGTTAATATTAATTTAATTTTTAAATTTATTTAAAAAAAATTATTTTTTAAAAAATTCATTAATCATATTTTATTTTGAATTAATTTCATATAATTATTTTTTTATAATTCATAATAAATAGCTATTATTTTAAATTTATGCTTTAGTGATATATATAGATATTTAAGGGTATTTTAAAGCTTTAATGATATATTTTTATATATAAAATAGTGAAAATATGTGTTTTTACCTCACTTAAACTTAATTGTCTATTTTCAGGAATATTAGCAAAAAGAGGAAAATATGGAGCTAAAAAAAGTTTAATGGGACATATTCGTGTCAAGGTCCAAGATTAATACGCATGGACTGTTAATTATAAGACCCGATGGATATTTTAGTCATTTTGGAGAGTGAGGATCAATTTTCTTTCTACTTAAAGAAATTCTTGATCTAGAGGGAGTTTTTACTTTCTTAATTTTTGTCTTTCTATTTAATACTATGATCATTCGGTTAAATATGTTAGGCTAGTTTTCATAAGTGTTTAGTTTAGTTTTTTTACTTTTGTATGAATCTTGTTATTTATTTATTTAATGAATAATTTCTTTACCTTCATATCTTTATTAGTTGCAGTTATTATTGTTAGTTAACCATCATATTAATTTAGTAATTGTTATGAAACTCTTTAGGTTTAAAAGTATTAGAAACATCATCTTTACTTTAATCTATGTTGGTATACGAAACCTAGGTTGCATCATTAGCTTGAGTGACTTAGGGAAAAAGGCACATCATCATCTCATTCATTAGATCTAGACTTAAAGTAAAACAATGAGATTACTAAGTAATTGGCTAGATTAAATACTATTTTTAGCATGTAGTTTTAGATCATAAGCATTTGCATTTACATTGCATATTTATTTATTGTTTAATTACTTTATTTTATAAATGTTACCCTCTCAACATACTGATTTAGAGTGTTTAGATTTACTTTTATTGTTTTGTGTTGATAATTAGTCTTTATAATAAGTGGCCTCATAGTTCCTTGAGAGATCGACCACGTGGTGAACTTACCCTTACTATAGGAACGGTTCATGCACTTGCGAGTACTAAAAAAGATATATCAAGTTTTTAGCGTTATTGCCGGGGAACTGTGTCCAAATTTATTATATTGATTGATCATCAAAAGTGTCTTGCGTTTGTTAGTTTGCTTTGTGTTTTGTGATTTATTTTGTTTCTATGTTTTTGTTTTGTTTCTATGTTTTGTGTTTTGTAATTTATTTTATTTATGTGTTTTTGTTTTATTTATAAATTTTATTTTTAATTTTTTTTTAATCTGAAATTTTCTTTTGTTTTGTATGCGAAGAAGAGAAACTATATCAAGTGATTCATCAACTCAGGAGATTGAAAAAGAATCAAAAGAAGAAGTTGATATCATGGCAAACCCATAAGGAGAAGTAGGAGCTAAAAGGCGAATGGCTATGAAAGATTATGCACTGCCTACAATTGGTAACATTATTTCATGCATAGTTCTAGATGATGCATCTAGGAATTATGAACTTAAGAGCATTCATTTTAATATGCTTCCTTCATTTTATAGTATGCCTAGTGAGGATGCATTAACATTCATTAGAGAATTTTATGCTATAGTTCATACTTTCTTATTATCTGGACTAAATGAAGATCAACTAAGAATGAGGTGTTTCTCTTATTCATTGAAAGAAAGAGCAAAGGCTTAGTTAATGACCTTGCTTCCTAATTCTTTGAAAAATTGGAATGAAATTTATCAAAAGTTTATGAGTAGATTTTACTCACAATAAAAGACCAAAGAATTAAGAGGTGAGATTTCTAATTTTTATCAAGAGAATGCTGAATCTTTTCATGAAGCATAGGATCGCTTCAAATCACTTTTATTGCAATGCCTGCACTATGGATTCTCACTCCCAATAACTAACCAATCATTTTGTGATGGGTTGACACACCAATATCAATATATGGTTGATAATGCAGCTGGGGGTGCTATGTTAAAAAGGACACCTGATGAGATTTATGACATCTTTGAGATGTTAGAAGCTAAGTCTCAATAAAAGAGTGTGAGGACAAAGAGAGTAGAAGTAAATAAAGTAGTAGCTAATAGTGAGATGGCCATGCAATTGGCTGAATTGACTAAGCAAGTTAAAATACTTACTTTAATAAAAAAAACTCACCAAATAATGAGGTATGTGGTATTTGTGGTATTTATGGTCATGGTGCTAATGTTGGTTCATCTTTTGATAATTACAGAGGAAATATGTATGACCAAACAAATTTGATGGATTCTTACCCATGCATCCTATGAATGACCCTTATTCCAACACATATAATACAAGTTGGAGAAACCATCCAAATTTTTCTTGGAAATACAATGAGCAAAATCCACCACAATTATTGAGAAATCAAAATCAACCTTATCACCAAGACCAATATACTCAATTCCAAAGGGACTCCAATCATTTCTTTCAAGATCAAGAACAAACTCTTCGATCTAATGAACAAAGGAAGCCAAGTTTGGAAGAAACACTTTAATCATTTATGATAGTTTCTCATGATAGGATAGAGAGGAATAAGAAAAAGATAGATTCCATTGAGGTTTCACTGAAACATTTAGAAGCTCAAATGGAACAAATTGTTGAAGAGCTCAATAAAGAGGAACTCTCAAGTCAATATGAACAAGCCAATTCCATTACTACTATTATAAGAGGTGAGGTTGTCGATAATATTGCTATGGAAACTTAAAGAAATTCTTCTTCTTATGCAGGTACACCTAAAAATGATGGATTAGTGCAAATCAATAAGGAGAGCATAAAGAAAGAAAAAGTAGAGCCTAATCTTAGGCTTGAGGAGAAAGAAAAGGAAGCATTTTGTGGACCTGAATTTCATAAGGCAGCTCAGCCTTATAGACCCCCTATTCCTTTTCTAAACCAACCCAAAAAGAGCAAAAAGGATGAAATTTTTTTTAAAGTATTGAGATGCTCTCTAAAGTTAATACTAATTTACCTTTGTTGGATGTTATCAGGAATAAGCCAGCTTATGCAAAAAATTTTGAAGAGTTGAACACCAACAAAAGGCGATATGCGAACAACGAAAAAGTACGAGTAGCAAGTGTAATGCTTCAACATCAATTGCCCCTTAAGATGAAGGATCCTAATAGCTTCACCATTGATATTACAATAGGTGATAAAAAGCATACAAAAGCCATATTAGATTTAGGAGCACGCATCAACTTGATGCCTTATTCGATGTATGAACGACTTGGCTTGGGAGAGTTGAAGCCTACCACTATATCTCTACAATTTGTTGATAGATCGATAAAATATCCTAGAGGTATAGTGGATGACTTGCTAGTACAAGTAGGTAAGTTAATAATTCCTGTTGATTTTGTAGTGCTTGACATAGAAAATACACCAGTAAGGGATAAAGAGCAAACTATACTTCTTGGTAGACCTTTTATGGTAACTACTAGAACTGTGATTGATGTGCATGATAGAAAACTTACCATGACAGTTTTAGGAGAAACTGTAGAACTTAAAGTGTTTGATTTCTTAACTTTATCTCCTAAATCTACTATCCATAAGTGTTCATATAATTATTTAGATTCTCTAGCTTATGAACAATTATATGATGATATTTTATTCTTAATTGACAAGAGCTTTCGTAACACTTTAGATGTTCGCATTAAAAGTATGAAGCCATACTTGAAAGGAATGGCTTATGGTGAAGAGGTGGAGTGCGCAGATGAATACCCACCATGAGCATAATTAGGAATGTCTAGCTATAGACAATAAACTTAGCAATTGTATTTTTATTTTTATGCATTTAAATTTTTATTATTATTATTTTATTTGATTTTATTATTATTTATTTATTTATTATTTTTATATTTTTTATTTATTTTATGTTTATCTTGTAGGCTTATATTTGATCCCCAAAAGGCAATATGTCTCCATGATAAGCAATTAAAGCTAAAAAAAAATAAAAATTTGAGCGAGCCATGTTGCGGCAGCGAATTTCCATACGGGCCCATAGCAGAGGCACGGTAGAGACGACACGGGCCCGTAGCAGCCAAGCAGCTGCGGGTCGCGGGATGCTTTGCTAGAAAGCTAGCTGCGGCAGGCCCAGCAACTGCATGTTGCCGCAAGGCACGGGGCAATTTGCCGCGAGGAGGCCAACCGCGGCAGCAGCAAGCCACGACCTCATGGGGTAGCCGCGAGCTGCGGGCCACATGCCTGCAACATACGCCCACCGGCAAAGACGTCACGGGCTTGGTCTTTCTACCAACGAACCGTGCGGTACTAGCTACTTTCTGCCTGCATACAAGTAAGCTAGTCAGCCTTACTCTTCAAATGCTAGGCAAAATGCTAGCTAGGATAGCAAGAAGAATAAAAGAGAGCTTAAGAAAGCTTAGAGAGCTTTTAGAGAGAGAAATTGTTTGATTTTTACTTGATTTGCTTGAAGATTACAAATGAAATCTCTAAGCTATATATAGGCCTCCACCTCCTCAATGGACGGTGAGGATACATTTGATCTAATGGCTAAGATTAAGTATCTAGAATGTTCTACACACTTTCATACTTATCTACACATTATACATGCTTCTAGATTATTCTAGATGCTTCCAAATGATTCTAGAATGTTCTAGAATCCTCCCTTACTTTCTAGCACACTCTAGAGGCTTCTTGGGCCTTTGTGCGAGAGGGGAAAATCTGCGGGCTATGACATTCTCCCCCGATCATTCTGGCGATGCCCTCTTCGCGTCCCCGTTGTATGCCTCGATTAAGTCCTTGAAGTTCCTTGGCAAATCTTCGGCATTGATGGGGAAGGAGCTTTACCATCACTAAGCCTCCCCCCTCAAATTCCGAGTGCCTCTTCTTTCCATCCGCCCACTTCTTCATTATCTTGGGGGCCTTGGTTAGATGAGCACATGCCTTGTCGGCTTTCTCATGCCATTCTTTGGATTTCGGTAATGGCTTTAACAAACCGGCGGGCTTGTTTTGTTCCACCTTGTCTTGATCCAACGAAGGAAAGTTAGCGCTAGTGATGGAAGCTAACTCTGCCTTTCTACTTAGCGCATTGGCCATTAAGTTTGCCTTTCCTAGCTTGTACTCCTTCGCAAAATCGGACTCCGCAAGGGATGCTTGCCATCTTACTTACTTCAGAGTTAGTTTCATTTGCTTGAGTACCGGTGGTTCACATGGAGCCTTGGATGGCCTAGTGTGGCCAACATCCAACAACTCTTTTGGTTGCCTCCGCAACTTTTCGAACTCAGGGGGTGCCATGCTATAAGGGACTGCTGCAAGTGGCCTCGTACCTTCTACTAGCTATATTTTCTGATCCACCTCTCTCTTCGGTAGGAGCTTTTTTGGTAACTCCACAGGCAATACGTCCCCGGACTCTTCTAGGACCCCTGTTATTTCCTTTGGCACTTCCTCTTGCGGCAAGATTGCCACTTCTTCCTTTAGTGCCGCAAGGAATGTGGGCTGAGCCTTCTCTACCCCCTTGAATAGTTGCATGGTCGAGATCTTCATGACTTTTACCTTGGCTTCTCGTTTCAACGGTACCATGCAAGTATTTCCTTGCTCCAAGATACATATGGTGTTGGCAAATGGAAGTGGAAATGCATTCACTTTGTCCAAGAACTCTATACCAAGCACCATTTCATAATCATCCATCGTAATAATGGAAAAATCTAAGAGGCCAGACCACTCACCGAGGCTTACTTTGACGTCTCGCACAAATCCACATGTCGCACTCGGTGCCGAATTGACAGCCTTAAGCCACCCTTGCTCCTTCATATATTTGATGCCAAGCCTTTCTGCTTCTTTTGCCTCAAGAAAATTGTTGTTAGCCCCGGTATCTAACAATGCTTCTACCGTGCGGACTCCAACCTTTGCCTCGATGAACAATCGGCCTTTCTTTTCGGACTTAGGCATCCTGAATTTTATTTTAATAGTACCGAGGAGTTGTAGCGATCCTATCTTGGATTCCTTTTGCACTCGTTGGTGTTCTTCCCTTTCTTCGACCAACGCAGAGAGCTTGCTCTTCGTAGGGAATTCTCTTGCCTTATGCGGTCCATCGCAGAAGAAACACTTGATATGTGGCTTATCTCCACCTTTGTCATCCTTATTGCCATGGTGGCCTCCCTCTCTAGGCTTGTCAAACCTGTAAGAGCCTTCCTTTTTGTGGTGGTGGTGGTCTCCCCCACCCTTTCCGTTGCCATTCCTCTCTTGGTTGGGCTTGTGCCTGTCTTGCCTCCTGATCTCTATTAAGGATTCAGCCACGGTAATGGCAGTGTTGAGGTCTTGGACACCACAGCGCTCCAACTCTAACCTTGCCCAAATCTACAATTCATCTGTGAATGAAAATAAGGCTTCTTCATTTGTATAGTTGGGAATCTCAAGGAGTGTGTCTGTGAATTCTTTAACATACTCCTTGATGCTTCCCGTATGTGAGAGTCGCTGTAACTTGGCAGCCTTGCATCTCTAATAGCATTCTCTGGATAGAATTGCTTTTTAGATCTTCCTTTAACTCTCCCCACGAGTTGATGGTGCATGTCCCTTGTTCAATGTCGCCACTCCTCCTTCTCCACCACAGCATTACGGTATCTTCAAGGAAGAGTGCAGCAACGTCAACCTTCTTGGCTTCTTCTACTAAGCCAAGTGCCTTGAAGTATTACTCGAAGCTCCATAGGAAGTTATCAATTTCCTTTGCGTTCCTTGAGCCTTTATAAGCTTTAGGCTTCGGAACATCTATCTTCGATGGAGTAGAGACTACCATAGGCACGCTTCCACCTCCCTGGATAGCTGCCTTCTTACAGAGGATAAGCTCTTCCTCGGTTGCCAACAACCTAGCAACCATACCATCGAGCGTTTCCTTCAACGTCACAACCTCGGTAATGGGAGTTTTCTCTATGGTCTTGGTTTGTTCTCGACACTTGGACATCCCCTCGTTCAAGGCAGCTTGCATCCTTTTTTGAAGCTCTACTCTTCCATTCTTGAGCTCCTCGATGCGTTGCTCTAAATCCCCGAGCGTATCTTGTCCCTCTGCCACAGTTAGCTCTATCTTGGCTAGCCCGGCATCTATGTCAGACACAACGTCCCTCGACCTTCCTCTCTCCTTCTTGGGTGGCTTGAACGCTTTCGGTTGGTCCTTCACAGACTCACTGTGAGTTAGCCTTACCTTCTCGGTAACTCTGGTAGCCTCACTTGCTCCTGATGTCTTTGCCATTTCAAGGATCACGCTTAGCTTGCTTTGATACCAACTGTCACGGGCTTGGTCTTTCTACCAATGAACTGTGCGACACTAGCTACTTTCTCCCCGCAGACAAGTAAGCTAGTTAACCTTATTCTTCGAATGCTAGGCAAAATGCTAGCTAGGATGGCAAGAAGAACAAAAGAGAGCTTAAGAAAGCTTAGAGAGAGAAATTGCTTGATTTCTACTTGATTTGCTTGATGATTATAAATGAAATCTCTAAGCTATATATAGGTCTCCACCTCCTCAATAGACGGTAAGGATAGATTTGATCTAATGATTAAAATTAAGTATCTAGAATGTTCTGTACACTTCCATACTTATCTACACATTATACATGCTTCTAAATTATTCTAGAATATTCCAGATTCTTCCAGATGATTCTAGAATCCTCCCTTGCTTTCTACCGTACTCTGAAGGCTTCTTGGGCCTTTGAACCTTCGTGCGCGCATGGGCCCACAGCAGAGGTAGGCAACGCGCACGAACGGGCACGCAACATCGGCAGGCAGTGCACGAACGGGCCCACAGCATAGGCACGTAGCGCGAATGAACAAGCCTGCAGTGTAAGTAGACGCGGCGGCCGCGAAAAAGAAAGAAAATTTTGGGCGAAAATTAAAATAATTAAATCTAAGAAATTGGATTAATCATGAATTATTTTTAGTTAAAATACCCTCTTTTTAAATTAAATATATATCTATCTCCTCCACATAAATAGTAATGTCATTGATTTAGGACTTTATTTTAAATTTTATTATAGGATTTATATTTATTTATTAGGACCTAACTTTTAATTATCTTAGGATTTAATCATTCTAGTATATTTAGGATAGTTTATTATTTTTAATTCTTTATTTCTTTTATAATTATCAATGATGTGTGTTCTAGTGTGCTTCTAAGGTTTGGATGGTGGAGATTGTAATTCAAGTTCATGGCTTACTATGCATTGCAAAATTTCAGGGGAGTATTTTATCTTTTTTCTCTCTTTTTGTTCTTTATTTTTATATATGCAATGACATTGAGGACAATGCCAAATTTAAGTGTGGGGGAGGAAAATAGAATATTTCTTCGATTAAACTTTATACGTCATATGCCATGAGAATTAGCAACTTTGGTTAATCTTTTACAAAATTTTAAATTTTTTCACTCAGCTTTTTCTTATTGTTCTATATAAGAGTCTATGAAAGAATGCTATTATGTTAAGATTCTTGAACCCTTGAGTTAGTTTTGAATATGTATAATGTGAACTCATGAGTTATTTACACTTAAATTATCAAATGTTCATCTTTTGCATATGGACATGATGAGTAGTTTAACAACATTCGACATGGGTATATGATTAGAAGTGTATGATTTATGCTATTATTTCTTTGTTATTAAATTGGCTTGCCTAAGTTTATGAAACATAATATGGGTAAGTTTAAAACTCTAGTTTATTAATTCAACTCCGCTAATTTTAGTTGCTTAGTAACCGGGGATCTTCATGACCAATGTCGATTTTTACGTAAAAAGGTAATTAAGATTATGAGTATGCAAAGCATCTTGATGTATGCTTTCTTGAGTAACCAGGTGCATTCATTATCCATGTTTGTATTTGCATAAAAAGGCATAACATCTTAAGAAAGAAAGAAGTACCCCAAGTATCAAAAATTAAAACCGAAGGGGTATAAAGAAAAGAAAAGAAAAAAGTATAAGAGCTTCAAAAATAAGTAATAAATGCCTATTGATCTCTTGTTTTTGAATGAAGGTTTTGCCTTTTTTGAATAGGGTTATGATAATTTGGATTATGCATCATAGTTGTATCCTTTAAAGATGAGTTAGCCTATTTGTTGTGAAACAGGTGTGAAGGATTGGATGCTTGAGTCTTTTGATTAACAATGATTGAATTTATATTCTTAAAGAAAATTATTATGACTCAAGTGTACTTGGGTTGACATGATATTTGCATTAGTGAGATTCTTTTGAATAATATCTTTAAGCTGAGTATGTATGTTCTTCATGATTGTTTTTTGCAAAAGTTAATTCTCAATTGCTATTTACTTGAGGACAAGTAAAGGTTTAAGTGTGGGGGTATTTGATCGGTCTAAATTATGTATAGACATTTAAGGGTATTTTAAAGTTTTAATGATATATTTCTATATATAAAATGGTGAAACTATGTGCTTTTACCTCACTTAAGCTTAATTGTCTATTTTCAGGAATATTAGCAAAAAGAGAAAAATATGGAGCTAAAAGAAGCTTAATGGGATATATTCGTGTCAAGGTCCAAGATTAAGACGCATTGACTGCTAATTATAAAGCCCAAGGGATATTTTATTTATTTTGTATAATTATTAGGGTTTATATTAAGAGTTTTTTATGAGATAGTATTTGGTGGAGATTAAGATACTTAAAGTCTTATCTATTAGATAGACTTATATTAGTATACTCATCTCTAGAGAGATTTATTTAGAGGAGGACTCTCCTCTATATAAATATCTGCAAAACCTAAAAGGAAAAAAAAGGAGGAAGGAAGGAGGGGAGTTTTCTCCTACCTGCTCTCTATACCTGCCACCATTATTCTCTCAATAATTCTCTACAATTCTTCATAAACATATAGTTTTAGTTTTTATTACTCTTTTTAAGATCTAAGTAGCTTTCAAGAAGTTGAGAGTGAGGACCAATCTTCTTCCTACTTGAAGAAATTCTTGATCTAGAGGGAGTTTTTACTTTCTTATTTTTTGTCTTTCTATTTAATACCATGATCATTGGGTTAAATATGTTTTGCTAGTTTTCATAAGTGTTTAGTTTAATTTTTTTACTTTTGTATGAATCTTGTTATTTATTTAATGAATGATTTTTTTACCTTCATTTCTTTATTAGTTTCAGTTATTATTGTTAGTTAACCATCATATTAATTTAGAAATAGTAATTGTTATGAAAATCTTTAGGTTTAAAAGTATTAGAAACATCATCTTTACTTTAATCTATGTTGGTATAAGAAACCTAGGTTGCATCATTAGCTTGAGTGACTTAGGAAAAAAGGCACATTACCATTTCATTCATTAGATCTAGACTTAAAGTAAAACAAGGAGATTACTAAGTAAATGGCTAGATTAAATACTATTTTTAGCATATAGTTTTAGATCATAAGCATTTGCATTTGCATTGCATATTTATTTATTGTTTAGTTACTTTATTTTATAAATATTACCCTCTCAATATACTGATTTAGAGTGTTTAAATTTATTTTTATTGTTTTGTGTTGATAATTAGTCTTTATAATAAGTGGCCTCATAGTTCCTTGAGAGATCGACCTCGTGGTGAACTTACCCTTACTATAGGAACGGTTCGTGCACTTGCGAGTATTAAAAAAGACATATCACTTATTAATAAAATAATTACGATATTTATTAATTACGACATTTTAAAAATTTTTACTAATAAAATTTTAATTTCTACTTTGAAAATAATTTTTATAAATATATTTAATAATAAATATAATTGAGCTAAATAAAATTAACTATAATATTTTTAATTATTATAAATTATTTTTATTAATTTGTACCATTAAAAATAGTAAATAAAATAAAATATATTATACTTTTAATGGTCATTGAACATACTAACAATAACTGCAAGTAAAATTTTACCAAACAACTTAATTTATTAGCTACCAGCTATTAGCCATCAGTTACTAGCTATTAGCCATCAACTACCAGCTTATAATTGAACTACCAGCTGAACAACTTAATTTATTAGCTACCAGTTATTAGCCATCAGTTACCAGCTATTAGCCATCAACTACCAGCTTATAATCAAACTACTAGCTGCATTGATCAATCGAACCAAACAAGCGCTAAAATTTCAATTTTATTTTCTAAAGTTGAACTATAATCGAACTTAATATTAATTATTTTAGTTTTAATTTAGGATTATAATATAAGATTTATTTAAATTAAAACAAGGCATGAACCTCTAGTTAAATTTTAGTTTGAAAGCGTAATTAAAAAGATTAAATATGAATAATCATAATTTCTTATTTATTATTGTTTAAACTAAATTGAAGCTGGAATTAAAATTATAAGAACTAAAAAACAAAATTAATTAGAACCAACCCAATTTTTAAGGCCCAATTCTGATTGTAATAATCTAAATTCAATTGGCCCAATTAACTTTCAAGCTCAAACCATTGCCCTAAAATAGTTAACTCAAGTTAACTAGTAGTTGGACTATAAGCTATACAAACTATTTTCTTTTTTCTTTTATTTTCCCTACAGATGTGGCCTATCATATAAAGTGTAAATTATTAAGAAATATTTAAATTAATACCTCATAAATATCTTGATTCCTATTATTTTGAAACTATAATTTAGTCCAAAAAATCAAATAATTTTTAAAAATACTTTTTGTTATGTTGAGTTTTTATTCATATGGAACTAGAATTTCTTTAGGTCTAGATTTATAATTTCTTTTCTTAATATAAAAAATATATTTTTTCTCATTTATCTTTATTCATGGATTTTTAGATCTCGATTATTGAATTATGGATAAACATTGCTGATATTTAGAAGATTTATAGATAAGGTTTTCGCTTATGGAAGATGATCATAATGAGATTAATTTAAAATGTGTGCAATCAAGTAGCAATGGATCAACTAAGTATGAGATTTACTTAATTAATAGACTTCTGTCTGTTGGAAAAACACATGCAGTAGCGCAACAGAAGCTCTAAACATTTCACATCTCATGAAAATTAAGATTACAAGTTGTAATTGAGGATTTAATTTGAAAAAAAAAAAACTTTTCTTTTATGAACATGAAGAACATAAAGAAAAAGACTACAATCTTTGAAAAGTAGAATTCAATTCTTTATTGTTGATGATGTTTTGGTTAGAGAATCAAATAGATAATTGAAAATCCTCTAGATTATCTCACACAACCAATCTCAAGTAAAGCTATTCAATCCTTGAAGATGAAGAACTCCTTCTCCTCTCTCAAGTTTGCTACTATGATAACCTTGTTATAATAGTAAGTATGTCAAATTATCTTTCTTCTTCTTATGATAATAGGAGTAAAAAAGCTCTTTTATATGGTGTTAAGGATTCATAATCCTTAACACAGTTGTATAAACACATGTCATTGCAAAACTCTTTTGTGATGACATGTGTCAAGCAGTACTAATACATGTTATCATAAAACTCTTTTGTGATGACACACGTCAAGCTATATGTAATACTCGAAATTTTCCTTTAATAATGATAATGTTAATAATAATTGATAAAGGAGTTTTAATTTAAATTAATTTTTTTTTATTTGGTTAAATTTGGAATGATTTAATGAAAATTTTAATGCTAGACAAATAAAGGAGTTAATTTCTATATCCAATTTGTTTGATTTTTAAGAAATTAATTAAGTAAATTATTTGAGAAATAAATTATATTTTTTGTTATTCAATTTTCTCTCACAAATGAATATATATAAATTAAATTATATATTTGAGAATTATGAAAAAATTTATAAAGGATATTTTATAAAAGAATTTTTAGAAAAAATGACATTTTAATTAGCTAATGGAATTAATTTTTAATTGAAACATATTTAGCAAATTGATTAATTAAATTAATTGGGTGTTAGGATTAAATTGAAAAACTAATTTGAAATATGGATTAAAAGTATAATTTTATTAATATGGGGTTTTAATGAAAATTTGTATGTTTGGTATTTTTATAATTAAATATATATGCAAGGGCTTTTTGGTAATTTTACATTTAAAAGCAAGGGTAAATATGTAATTGTGTATTTTCAATAATTCTAATTTGGCCCAAATTAAATAGTTAGGGGTTAATTGAAAAGCTAAAGAAAAGTTTAAGAGTTAATTGGAAGTTTTGCAGGACGAAATTGTTGTAATTAAAAAGTTGAGGGACGAAATGATAAAGATGAAAAGGGACCAAATGTCATTATAAAGAAGAAAGAAAAAGGAAAGAGATCGGGGAGAGAGAGAAGGCGGGGGGAGAAGGAAAATTGAGTGCACGTCGGTGGTCGATCAGGCAGACGGCCGACTAAGCGGTCAAGGCCGACGAGTGCAAGCAAGAAGCGCGAGGAAAAAGGCAGCGGCTTTCTTGCCGCCGTTCCGGAATTTTTCGGCGTTCGACGATGGTGGGGTCAGTCTTGTTTTGATCGATGAGTTAAGGACTTCCTTTTAAGAGTGGCGGCGTCAGGTTTGGTGGCTGGAAGAGGGAGTTCCGGTGAGGTGTTAGCAGCCGTGTTTTTTAGCTTTTTCGCCGAGCTCCAGCGAGGGATGGATGATCATAGGACATATCTGGACTCTCCTCAGCCCAAGCTTCGCGATGGCACCAGTTTCGTGGTGATCGGACTCCGTTTGCAAATCGACGACCGAGATCATCCGTAGATCTCTCTGGATGATCGGGGGTCGGATCGGAAGATCGGAAGCGGGAATCATCATCAGCATGTCATTTCGAGTCCGTTGGTGTATTCGAATCGTCGATCGAACTCCGGCGGCTGGAGGCGAGTCGACGGAGCAATCAAGCGTCTCGGTTAGGGTTGAGCATGGATCTCGGTGATTCCCGCCCGAATCGAATAACCGTACCAAAAAGTACCAGAACCGAAAAAAACTGAAAGTTTTTATAACCGAATTGTACCGATCCGATTTTTTTTACTATTACCGTATGGTACCGGTTCTTTAGTAAAAACCGTACTGTAACCGTACTAGAACCGATCCGTCTTGTACTGATCCGGACCAAATCGTAGAACCGAATTTTTTACATATATTTATAAATAATTTTTATATTATATAAATAATACATATTAAAAAAATAATACATATACTCTATAAAAAACTATTTTATATTTATCATTTATATAATTGAAGCAATTGTTATCGAAATATAAAAAATAATACATAGTAAAAATAACTATAATATTATAATATACTTTATACTCTATAAAAAATATAAGTTATATATATTAATATGTCACATAGTATATTGATACTAGTAATCTAGTATATATACTATTTTTTCTTATTTTACTTTTGATTGCTTGAGGACAAGCAATGAGCTAAGTGTGGGGTTATTTGATGTACGTAAAATACACACATCTAAATGGAGTTTTTAAGATTGATTCTATGGACATTTGGATGTGAATTAGTCCCAACACTCACCCTATGCGTATGTTTGTGTGCATTAGGTCCAAAAGAAGTCAAAGAATGATAAAGGGAAGAATTGGAGCATAATTGGATGTTAAAGCTGCCGAAACGAGCTAAGTATGGGCATGAGGAAGCTGAACATGGCCGTGTTGGTTTCAACACTGGCCGTGTTCTTAACACGGCCGTGTTGGATGCATCAAACATTAAAGAAAAAGAAGCTTTTAGGGAGCACGACCACAGAGAGTAACACAGGCATAAACACCAGCCCGTGTTGGGAACACAGATATCAATACGGCTGTGTTGGCGTCGACAGGGAGAATTAATTAAAATATAAAAAAATATATTAAATTATATTTACAGTTTAATTTTTTTTTGAAAAGGATGAAACAATACTTGACATTGATTTGCAGAAAAATTCACCATTGATTTCGATATCTTAGCATGGTGGAAGGTGAATTCAGTAAGGTATCCTATCTTGTCTAAGGTTGCACGCGATGTATTGGCTATCCAAGCTTCAACAGTAGCCTCTGAATCTGCATTTAGTACTGGAGGACGAACTCTAGATCAATATAGAAGTTCTTTACTTCCTACAACAGCGGAGGTCCTCATTTGTTGTCAAGATTGGCTTAGAAGTTCAAATAAACCTATCCAACTAGAAGAATCAATAGAGGATATTGAAAGCATAGAGTCAGGTAACATTTCTTTACTTCTTACATATGTTTGTTTATTTTTGATGCTGTTAAGTCTTATTGACGTAATTTTTTACTTTTATTGTAGAAATTATTCAAGTTCCTGAGATTGGTGAGTCCCTTATGCCAAGATTAAATGTGGAGTGCTAATTTTAAGGGAAGGTAATAACATTCCTTTGCTAATTTTGGACATGTATTTTAGTACTACATAAAGTTTGTAAATTTATTTAGTTTAATGATTGCCATCTGTAAAATATTTTTATGCTAGCAGTAACATATATTTTAATGGTTATTATTTGAATATTGAATGAATTATTGTATTTGCAAGTGACTGAATTACGAAACAGGTTGTTCAAGAATGTGATTGCAATTTTAATTCAGATTTTCATGCTACTTTTTTTAGGTTGGTAATCATATTTTCTCTAAATGTATTTGATTAAAGATGAGATTAAAGTTGTGTTATTTAAAATTTTTAGAACCGAAAAATAGCACCGAACCGAACTGTATTGAACCGTAAAATTGGTACAATACGGTATTGGATCCTTTTATGTTTGGTACGGTACTGGTACCTTCAATTTTAAAATAACCGAGGTTTGGTATGGTACTGGTGATTTATAAATAACCGAATTGGACCGATCCGTGCTCAGCCCTAGTCTCGGTAATTCTCTGACCCGTTGATTTTAGAATTCTTTGGTAAAGTTATATGCTTATTGAATTGTGTTAAGCATTATCGATATTGTGTGTTAAAATATTTTTTTTGTCGGACTGCCTGGCTTAGATCGTGTTTTGTGATGTGTGGCAAAGTTGGAAAAATAGTGAAGTCTTTGGGACCCGACTCCCGTTAAAATGAACTGTTGAATATTTGAAGTGCTTTCTGGCAGGTCCTGGACCCGTTTTACGGGGGGTAAATTTCTTTATTGTAAGGGAGGTTCTACCTAATTTTTGGTAGAATTTACCCGAGTGGAGATTTCTAAACAGTCAGTCCTAGGAATCTAGACCTAGGGTTAATTGTCAACTGTTTCAGCGTTATTGATAAATTATTTTTCGTAATTAGATAAATCCGTCAGTTTGGCTCGCTCCACTTGAGGCATCGGAGCAGAGCTAGGAGGTCGTTAAAACTGTGAGTTAAAGTCATATATCTATTATTCACGTGTCATGCACAAATTTTAAATAGCTATTGTGATTAATTGATTGCAAGTTTAAATTATTCATTTAATTACTATTCATATATATCATTCTCTTTGATTACTATTCATATATATCATGTTTTTCATTACTAAATTTATTATTGCCTGATGACTCGGGATGGGACGGCAGTAGAACATACTATTTTGATGAGTGCATCGGTATAAATCCGAGAGTGATGGAAAAGGGGTAAAATGGTAAATTTAAAAAAGTTAAGTTTAGAACTTGCCCTGGTCGAGCATTACTCTCTAGGCTGAGTAGAGTGAGTGTGCCGGAGTAAAGGTCCATGGTCGAGCATTGCTCTCTAGGGCCGGCTTATTTGGAAGCCTAAGTGACCAGACTAGAGTTAAGGACCCTGGTCGAGCTTCGCTCTCTGGGAGCTAGTCTTATTGGAGTAAGAGAGTCGAAAGGCTAAGAGTGTTAGTGATAATTAAGTGTCTGAACTGGATTTAAGGACCCTAGTCGAGCCTTGCTCTCTAGGCGCCAGTTCTACTGAGGTACTCTGTCCCGTAGTGTGTGAAAATTATTTTATTTAAGCATGACATGACACGTTTATTTTTACATGACTTAATATTTATTTCAAATTAAATAAATGTGTTATTGAAGTGTTTGTAACTGTTTTTCCTTGGATATATGATTTTAACTCACTCTTGAGACTGACAGTCTTAATTTTACTGTTTTTCAGATCTGTGATTGTTTGTCTTCCTGCGGCTTTTATCTAGCAACCCGACTACTTCATCATTGGGTGATGTAATTGGTTTGGTATGTTAACTTGTGAAATTCTTAGATTCTCCGCAGTAGAAATAATAGATTTGTTAGTTGTAAATTATTGTAGTTTCGAGACTTGCTAATTTTTTTCTGGCAAACCTAATTAAATATGTAGAGTTTAATGGTTAAGATATACTGTGACATCAGTAATATCAGATGAGATTTAATTAAGTTAATGAGTGTGAGGCTTACTACGGAATTCAGTGGCCTTACGCCTACCCATTCCCTAGTGCTGGTCACGGGCCCACAGATCGGGTCGTGACACTATATTGATACCACGTGTCAAGCTGCTTTCTTAACACATGTTAAGCTACTTTCCTAACACATGTCATCATAAACCCTCTTATGATGACATGCGTCAAGCTACTTTCTTGACACGTGTCATCATAAAACCCTTTTGTGATGACACATCTCAAGCTGCTGTACAAATACTTGTCATTACAAACTCTTTTGTGATGATATGTGTCAAGCTCCTTCAATATATAACACTTATTGTTAAAGAACCTCTAAGAATAGAACCCACGAACTCTAATCCTTATGAACCCGTGAATCACTAACTTGAAAATTCAAAGAAGAACTTAAAATCAAACCTTAGGATCATCTAATTAGATTGTAAGATGATCAAGAATTAGAATCTAAGAAAAACTAAGTCTCTTAAACCCCAATCCTAAGTACGCCACAAGGATAGATCAATTCCTTGATAAGTAAGTTTTACATTCAAATAAAAATAGAAGATACAAGTAATTTTGACTTGAAAGAAAGTAAAAAATTTAATTAATCATAATCTGAGAAAGGCATACGAATTTGACATGTTTAAAAGACATATCCAAAGTCCTAAGAAGAATAGAACTCTTGCTTAATTAATCTGATCTAATATGAGTTTCCTTACATGCTTAGGAAACTCTAACATATAACTAAATAGGATACTAAAAGCTAACCAAAGCCTTCGTAAATGTGAATTTGAAAAACATTAATCAAAACCCATTTAGCCTTCATAAACTTGGACTTTAAGAACATTAAACAAAGCCCATTCTTTATGAATTTCATGTAGGTCGAATTCTATTGGACTTCCATTGTTAGCCCATTCTTGAATACAGCCATTTAGGGACTATTGAATTTTCTTAGCCCTTAACCTTGTAATTGGACGTTGTGGTAAACTTAATGGATCCTTCTTTCTTGTTGCCCTCACCATCAAGCCCATCTAAATCAATATCTTTAAGCCTTGACCGATCTATATCACTTATATATTATACATTATCATTAGTTAGATTTACAGACTTTAACTTCAGAAACGCTAGTGTTCCCACTCGAGGTACAAGTCAAGTCCATCACCGTGCTTAAGTTGATCTTAACGTGTGTGACTTTCTAGAATAATTATTAATTGGCAATGGAAATTTAATATTAGACTCTTTAATATTAATTAAAACACTTTAATTAACTAAAAAAATAATTAAATAATTGTCCCTCAATCGTTTCCATAAAATATAAGTGACGTCTAGCAATATATTATAATTATCCAATTAATAATAAAGATATTGGTCATCCATGAACCCTTTATTTATGATAACCATGTAATTAAATCCTTTCATTGAACAATATCCTAATCAAGTGAGGATCATGGAATAATCAAATCCACTAACTTGATTCTATGACCAAATCCATGATACATCTTGACTAAATATGATTAATGCAAAAACTCCTTTTCCATTAATCATAATTACCTCGTCCAAGAATTTTTTAGTCAAGATGTTATCGAATCGCATAGGATATTCTCCTTATTTACTCAAGGTAATAAATTTCTTGTTGATGAACACCTACCTCCATGCATGTGCAACTAGAGCCATTATCTGCAAGTACCCATTCTAGGTATGAACGAATACCTAAAGCATAAGCAAATTCCAATTCTATATTCATGAGACAACTCTATCACCTCAGGTCTGAGGATTAGTTACACCATCATAACTTAATAACGAATCAGTGACTTAAGTAAATCATCCATGTGATTCATTATTTCTTCAAGTCATATGTTCAGTCCACTCATCTCACAAGTGATCCATAATGATTAACTTAATGACTCATACTAAATGGCATGAGACTCACCATCCTATATATATTAGTATCTCATACTAATTATACGGTTAAACGCATTATGTTGGTCTTCCGGATTAAAGATATCTAATAGTTAATCCTACAACCAAGAACTATTTTATAATATTTATTCTAAAGATCATCTGTCACTCATATTCTCAACTCTTGAGAATGAAGTCTTTAATAAATATTATTGGACTCATTCAATAATTATATTATTACAACAATGAATAATAGACAACTGCCATTAATAAAATGATATTCATTACATAATAATATCACAATGTATGAACCAAAAAGCAAAAGTCCAATTGGCTTTTAGGACATACATCTAACACTATTCAGCGAGTTATTTAATTCAATGGTGGTAGACCTAACCATAGCCCAACTCCATGTCTAAAAATTGGCCCAAAACTAGCCCTTAGAGGTACAAAACAACCGGATTGACTAAAATACCAATTTTATTCTCTTAAACAATTTGCTTAATTCTATTTAGGACTATAATATAAAATTGGCTCAAATTAAAACCAAACTTGAACCTCTTAGATTTCAGTTTGAACTATAATTAAAAAATTATATATGAGTAATAATAACTTTTTGTTTACTTTTCTCCAAACCAAAAATGAAATCAAAATAAAAATCATCAAGAACTAGAACCAAAATTGACTGGAATCGGCTCATTTTTTATTGTAATAATCAAAATCTAACTGGCTTAATTAACTTGCAGGCCTAAAATTGTTAACCTAAGCTCACCTGTAGTTGGACTTTAAGTTATACAAACTAGTGTTTTTTTCTTCTTCTTTTCCTTGTGATGTAGGATATCATATAAAAAAAAATTATAAAGAAACATTCAAAGTAAGGCCATAAATATCTTGATTCCTACTATTTCAAGACTATGATTTAGTACAAAATGGAACAATTTTCTAAAGTATTTTCTATCGTGTTGATCATTTATTTATCTCGAACTAGGATTTCTGTAGGTCTAGATTTACAATTTTGTTTCTTAGTAAAATAACATCTTCTATTTTATTTGCCTTAATTTATGAATTTGTATATCCTGATTACCAAATTATAAATGAATATTGCTCGATATTTAGAGAATTTGTGGATAAAATTTTCACTTATGGAAGAGAATGATAATGATATTGATTTAAAATAAATGAAATCGAGTAGCAATGGATCAATTAAGTATGGGTTTAGTGGACAAGCTTTTATCCATTAGACCTTTTAATTTAATGGTGATAGACCTAACCATGGCTCCGCTTCATTCCTAAAAATTGGCCCAAAACTGGCATGTAGAAGTACAAATCAACAGGATTGACTTAGATTCCAATTTTATCATCTTAGACCATTAACTTAATTCCAGTATAGGACTATAATATAAAATTGGCTCAAATTAAAACGAACATGAACTTTCTTAGATTTCAGTTTGGAACTATAATTAAAAAATTATATATAAGTAATAATAACTTTTTGTTTATTTTTCTTCAAACCAAAATTGAAATTAAAATCAAAATCGTAAAAGACTAGAACCAAAATTGATTGGAATTGGTTTGGCTTTTTATTATAATAATTAAAATTCAACTGGCCTAATTAACTTTCAGGCTCAAAATGATTAACCTAAGCACACTACTAGTTGGACCTTAAGCTATACAAACTAGTTTTTTCTTTTCTTTTCTTGTGGGATAGCATATGAAGGGTAAATTATTAAGAAACATTCAAAGTGAGGCCATAAATATCTTGATTCCTACTATTTCAAAACTATGATTTAGTTCAAAATGGAATAATTTTCAAAAATACTTTCTATCGTGTTTATCATTTATTTATCTCAAACTATGATTTCTATAAGTCTAGATTTACAATTTATAATACCCATACTTTTTTTAATAATAATAGTATTAGTAATAATTAATTACAAGTTTTTATTTAAATTAATTTTATTTTATTTTTATTTGATTTAATTAGGATGATTTAAATAGAATTTTAATACTAGACAAAATAATGAAGTATTTTCTATATCTAATTAGTATACTTTTTAAGAAATTAATTAAATAAATTCTTTAAAAAATAGACTATATTTTTTGGTCATTTAATTTTTTCCAATATGAATATATGAATTAACTTCTATATTTGAAAGTCATGAAAGGAATAGTAAATAATATTTTTATAAAGAATTTATTAGGGAATGATAAGTTTTGATTAGCAAATGGTGTTGATTTTAATTGAAAAATAGTTAGCAAATTGATTAATTAAGTTAATTAAGTGTTAGGATTAAATTGATGATTAATTTTAAAATAAGGGTTAAAGATATAATTTTATTAATATATGGAGCTTTAATAAAAATTTGTATGGTTGATATTTTTATAATTAAAGGTGTCAGTAGGGGTATTTTAGTGATTTCACATTTAAAAGCAAGGGTAAATAAATAATTCCATATTTTTAATAATTGTAATTTGGCCCAAATTAAATAGTTTGAGGCTTAATTGAAAAGCTAAAGAAAAGTTTAAGGGTTAATCGAAAATTTTGCATGGCGAAATTATTAATAATTAAAGAAGTTGAGGAACTAAATAGTAAAGAGGAAAAGTTCAGGGACTAAAAGTCGATATAGAGAAGAAAGAAAAAGGAAGGAGATCGGGGTGCGTCGGGAAGAGGGAAAAAGGGAGAAGGAGCGGCAATGTCGTCTGTGGCCGGCAGGGGGGACGTGCGCGGAGTTGGCCAGAGGTGTAGCGGAGGCCGGCGAGCGTGTTGGTGTCAGCGGTGGCAGCTCCAGTAGACAACAGCGGCGGCAGCAAGCGCAAAGAAAGCTACAACGGGTGTCAACGCCATTCAACGTGTTTTCGGCGATGGCGGCAGGAGATTTCAGTGGCGATTGACTCCCCTCGGCCTGAGCTTCATTTCGGCGGTGGTGGTGACACTTTCGGTGGCCAGAGTTGGAAATTTACGATAGAGAGAGAAAGTGGGGGCAGCCAGGATCTTGGGAATTTTCCTATGAGTTCCAGCTAATCAGATGACATACCCGGACTCCCTTCAGCTCAAGCTTTCCAATGGCACCAGTTTCGTGGCGATCGGACTCCTTTTAAAAATCGACGGTCGAGATCGTCCGTAAATTTCTTTGGATGATTGGGGGTTGGATCGGAAGAGCGGAAGCTGGGATCGTCCTCAGCGCATTTTCTCGAGTCCGTAGGCGCGTCCGAATCGTCAATCGGACTCTGGCGACTGGAGGTGAGTCAACCGAGTGATCAAGCGTCTCGGTAATCCTCTGGCCATTGATTTTAGAGTTCATTGATAAAAAATTATGTGTTTAATTATTGTGTTGAATATTAAAAAGATTATGTGAGGTTTATTAGTTAAAATAATAAATTGTTGGACTGTGTGCCAGTTATCGTGATTTGTGTTATGTGGCGGAGTCGGAAAAAATAATGTAGTGTGGTGGCCCGACTCCCATTAAATAAATTGTTGTAAATTTGAAGTGTTCTCTGGCAGGTCCTAGACCCGTTATACGGGGGGTTAGACGTCCGTATTTAGGGGAGGTTCTGCCGAATTTTCAATAGAATTTACCCGAGTCAAAATTTTTAGACAGTCAGTCCTAGGAGTCTAGGCCTAGGGTTAATTGTCAAATATCTTACTATTATTGATTGAATTATTTTGCATGATTAGATAATCCGTAAGCTCGAGTCGTTTCACCCGAGGCATCGAAGCAGAGTTAGGAAGTCGTCAGAACAGTGAGTTAAAGTCATATATATGTTTACGTATGTCATGCCAAGGTTTTACGAAATAGTTCTGATTACATGATTTAATATTTTAATTATTTATTTAATCATTATTTATATATATTTTTCATTTTGTGTATTATGATCTTATTGATTGCGTGTTGACTCGGGATGGGACGATAGTAGAACATGCCACATGATAGGTTGCATAAGGACCGTATGCGCACCAATAGGAATCTGAGACAGATAGTAAAAAAAAAGGATAAATTTAGAAAGGTAAATTTAGGACTTGCCATGGTCGAACATTGCTCTCTAGGCTGAGTAAAGTGTGTTTGCCAGAGTAAAGGTCCCTGGTCGAGCATTGCTCTCTAAGCGCCGGCTTATTTGGAAACTTAAGTGACCATACTAGACTTAAGGACCATGGTCGAGCTTCGCTCTCTAGGCGTCAGTCTTATTGGAGTAAGAGAGTCTAAAGGCTAAGACAGTTAGTGATAATTAAGTGACCGGACTGGATTTAAGGACTTTTGTCGAGCTTCGCTCTCTGGGCGCCAGTTCTATTGGAATGAGAGAGTCGAGACTGTTAGTGATGGGGCTAGGATTCTACTGAGGTACTCTGTCCCGTAGTATGAAATAAAATTTATTTTATTTTACAAAAGCATAGCATGACACGTATTTTATTTTAATTAAACAAATATTTTATTGAAGTATTTATATTCGTTTTGGGATATATGATTTAACTCACTTTCGAGACTGACAGTCTCAAAATTTCACTATTTTTCAGGTGTGGTTAGTTTTTTGCAGTTCTTTTTATCTAGCAGCCTGACTCCTTCATCCTTGGGTTAGATGAACTGAATTCATTGGTATGTTGTAACTTTTAAAATTCTAGATTCTCCGCAGTAGAAATTTTAGACTTATCAGTTTGTAATTTTATGTACATTCATGTCTTACCTAATTATGCTGACAGACCAAATTAAATATGTAGAATTTGATGTTAAGGTAAATTGTAAATCAGTGCTTAGGATTGAGTATGAATTTCAATTTGTTTGAGTTAGTGAATAGTCAGGCTTACTATGGGATTTGGTGGCCTTAAGCCTACCTATTCCCTAGTGCTGGTCACGGGCCCACAGATCGGGTTGTGACAACAATTTTGTTTCTTAGTAAAATGGTATCTTCTATTTTATTTGCCTTGATTTGTGGATTTTTATATCCTGATTACTCGACATTTATAAAATTTATGGATAAAATTTTCACTGATGAAGAGGATGATAATGATATTGATTTAAAACAAGTGGAATCGTGTAGCAAAATATCAATTAAGTATGAGGTTTGCTTAGTGGACAAGCTTTTATCCTCCGAACCTTTTAATTTAATGGTGGTAGACCTAACTACAGGCCAGCTCCATGCCTAAAAATTGGCCTAAAACTAGCCCATAGAAGTACGAACTTGAACTAGCTAAGATTATAATTTATCCTTTGTAACTTGAACTATAGTTGAGCCTGAATCATTAGTTTGGTTCCTGTTTAGAATTATAATTCCTTTTCAATATTTTTTCAAATTAAAAAATAGACTTAAACCTCTAGTTAGGTTTCAGTTTAGAACTACAGTGAAAAAATTATATATAAGCAGTCATAATTCCTTTTTTTTTAAATTATTTTTCTCAAAACTAAGTTGAAACTAGAATCAAAATCATCAAGAACCAATACCATAATTGATTGTAATCGGCCAAATTCCTTAATGGTCGATTTGGGTTGTAGTAACCCAAATCTAATTGGTCCAATTAACTTTCAGGCCCAAAATGGTTAGTTAATCTAAATTAACTAATAGTTGGCCTTTAAGCTATATAACCTTTTTTTTTTATTCTTTTCCCTATCTACGTGGAATATCATATTGGTTCCCCTTTGAAAGAACTAGAACAATGGTCAAGTCTAGCCATATGATAAAGGGTAAATATGAAGAAATATTTAAGGTAAGGCCTCATAAATATCTTGATTTCTATTATTTTGACAATATGATTTAGCCTAAAATGAAGTAATTTTTAGAAATACTTTATGTTGTATTGAGTTTTTATTCATTCACAATTTAGGCCTAGATTTACAATTTTTTTTCTTAAATAATAGGTATCTTCTATCTTATTTGCCTTGATTTATGGATTTTTTAGCTCTTGATTGTTGGATTATGGATAAATATTGCTCGAGATTTAGAGAACTTGTGGATAAATTTTTAACTTATGGAAGAGGATGATAATGAGATTGATTTAAAATGGGTGGAATCAAATGGATCATTTAAGTTTGAGGTTTATTTGATGGACAAGCTTCCATCGATCAAGATTTTTAATTCGATGGTCATAATGAATCATTGTGCAGCATTTGGAGGTTATCCAAAAGTTTTATTGTATAAGAATTACATTAAGGTACTATTTCAAGTTCTCAATAAAAAATGATAAGCTAAAGATAGAGACAGATGGTCATTGGCATTATGATTGTCAACTCAATATTTTTTATGAATAATATAGTGATGAGTAGCCCTATAATATTAGTCTTAACCATTTTCTCTTTTAGGTGCTAAATGTAATCTACCATTGAATAATAAAGATCATAAGAGCGTCATATAGGTTAGGAAGAAGATTGAGATAATACAATAATTAAATGACTAAAATATTAGTTGATATGAAAAATTTATTTGAAATAGAATTTGTATTGATGATTTACAACCTTTAAAGTGAGTAAATATGATATAGAACTTTATGGGCTAAAAAAGTCTAGATTCTTTTTAGTATGGAAAGCTATTGACCATTATTATTGGTGTAATTTATTAGGTCATCTACAAGATTATTACATAACTTTTTCAAATGAAATGACTAAAAAATGGAAATATAGACTTCTTGTTCGTAAATCATTAGTGAAAAATTAGGCAAACTCATAGAGATAATGTGCATAATAGTTCCTCAACATAATTATAACCTAATGGTACGACATATACATCAAATTTAAGTGCAAAAAGTTAAATGAATCTAGGAGCTCGATCTTATGACAACCTAGCCCAAAAAAGCAGTCTAATGAGGTCGGGAGTGGATATTGGGACAAGTACAAGATGTCTAGACAATGAGCGACTTCTGGGATGGCAACACTCTAAGGTATAAGGGTGCATGAATGTATCAGATTTTGTATAATATATATGTAAAAAGTTGGAAGCAATCATATGAGATGCATTTTGGTTGTTTGGACATGAAGTGGTGGGAACTCTAAAGGCAAACATATTGGGTTTGACAAAGTCTTAACATGGTCGATTTCTATGAAAATTCTCGAATCTATTAAGGGGGATAAAACTGTGAAGCTTGTAAAGGCCAAAATTGATAATACCTCATGTGATTTAGTTATGAGTCATTACAAATGTATTAGAGTAGGCCCCTCTATTATACGTGTGTTTCAAGGATAAACTAGGCGAGAGGTAGTAGGTATGTGACAACTTGGTCTAGAGAAACGGTCTAATGAGAACAAGGAGTAAACGTAGGGATAAAACAAGTTTCCTAGATAAAGAGCGATTTTTATGATTGTAGTACTCGTAGATGTATGAATAAATTGAGTCTCACATTAAAAGAGAGCAAAGAATGGCAATATTATATATGTAAATAGTTAGAACCAATCACATGAGGTGCCTTTTGGTTGTTTAGTTGTAGAGTCGTTAGAACTCAAAAATTAAATATGTTGGGTTTGAAAAAATCTCAAAATGGGTGATTTTTTAAAAAGCTATTAAATCCATCAAGTAGACAAAACTGTGAGGCTTGTAAGGGCCAAAGTGAAAAATATCTCATGTGATTTAGTTTTAGATAAATATTTAGTTGACTTAAATTTAGTTAGCACTTAAAAAAGATAAGTACACTAAATCATGATTCTTAACTTTCATGAAACATATAATTTTTATATTAAATTTTTTTAATAATATAAATAAATACATTAAAAGGTGTGATGAATTTACAATTAATAAACTTTAAGTTTTAAATTAATTCTTTTTTAATGTTGAACTGAAGTCTAACCAGAACTGAATTGTAATGAACCTGAATCGTAAACTAGTCCTGAACCATTTGACCCTTAATCACAAATCGGACCTTTTTATATGTAGACAGATTGAAGTTGCAACCTCTAAATGAACCATGTATTGGCAAGGCCTGTTTTGGCCATTGGCCAAGTCTGATATTGATGTTTGTTATTTTAAGGAGTCTTTAAGAGTAAGGTAGGCTTAGCTAGAGCTTCCTTAGAGATGTTTTCTTAATTTTTATTTGTCATGCTCTTCCTCATCTTGACTCCAGCTTATTTATAATTTTTTGAACTGTAACAACATTCACTTATTTGGGTTGGCTAGGTAGTTTCCACTTTAGATCTTTTATTATGATTTTGTAATTTTCACTATATTTATTTTCAACCACTTTATAGAAGTCACCAAAGAGTCAAATCTTGCACATAATTCTATGGAATTTAATCTTTACTAAGTATTCTTTTGATTGCTCAAACACATTTGGATATTGACACTCAATTCCAAAGTTGGGTTGATGAGCCAACTTGGATATGAATATAGGCGAACCCATTTGTAGACAAATGGGGGCTGAAGCCTCCACTGGAATTTGATTTTTTAAAATTAAAAAAAAATATTTAAAAGAATTATTTGGAATTTTATATTATTTTAAATATTTTAAGATTAAGGATATTAGTATATTCTTTATTAATTAATCAATTGAAGAAATATTTTATTTATTTATGGGGCATATTTGCTAATAATATTAGTTAAATTACGTAGATAGTAATAATATAATTTAAAGTATCAAAATATAGTACTCGAAAATGGGTTATTGAATATAAAGAAACTTAATATATATGAGCTTTTATCTTTTTATCTTTTTATATTTCAAATAAATATAAATTTTATCATTAAGTCACCTTACATTTCAAATTTGTGCCTGCCTCTGGATACAAAAGTGTGTCGGGTTAGGCTTTAGAGTGGTTAGGATTATTCTTCTAAGAGAAGTTTAAGTGACTTCTCCATTTAGGATTCAAGGTGTTTGAAAATATGTCATTCTTTGCCTAGGTTAGCAGGACTTTATTAGGTTTGCTTGCTCTTACTCAAAACTTGTAAAGGAGTAGAAAAGAAGAAGGGTAAATATTAACCCATGGCCCAAACTATATTGACTAAGATTCCAATTTTACCCTTTTAAACTATTAACTTAATTCTAATTTAGGATGATAATACAGTTTTTTCTAAATTAAAACCAGACATGAACCTCTACTTAGATTTCAATATGAAAACATAATTAAGAAATTATATATGAACTCATAATCTTTGATTTACTTTTTTCTAAATCAAATTGAAACCATAGTTAAAATCTTCAAGAATTATAACCAAAACTGACCGCAACCGACTCGATTTTCCAAGGCCAATCTTGATTGTAATAATCTAAATCCAATTCAACTAGTTAACTTTCAAGCTCAAGCCAGTGGCCTAAAATGGTTAATCTAAGTTAACTAGTAATTGGACTTTAAGCTATACAAACTATTATTTTTTCTTCTTTTCCCTACCAATATGAGATATCATATAAAGAGTAAATTATTAAGAAAAAATTAAGGTAATACCCTATAAATATCTTGTTCCTATTATTTTGAAATTATACTTTAGTCCAAAATAAGCAATCTTTAAAACACTTTTTATTATGTTGAGTTTTTATTTGTCTAGAACTATGGTTTATCTAGGTCTAGATTTATAATTTGTTTCTTAATATAATATGTATCTTCTTTCTCATTTTCCTTGATTTATGGATTTTAAATCTCGATTATCGAATTATAGATGAATATTGCTGACATTTAGAAAATTTATGGATAAAGTTTTCACTTATGGAAGAGGACTATAATGAGATTGATTTAAAATCAGTTGAGTCGAGTAGCAATGGATCAACTAAGTATGAGGTTTGCTTAATGGATAGGCTTCAATCCAACAAGCCTTTTAACTCAATGGTGGTAGACCTAACCATAGGCTAGCTCCATACCTGAAAATTGGTCTAGAACTTGTAGAAATACAAATCAAAAGGATTGATTAGTATTCAAATTTTACCCTCCGGAACCATTAGTTTAGTTGCAGTTTTGGACTATAACATAAAATTTGTCTAAACTAAAACTAGACTTGAACCTCTAGTTAGATTTCAGTTTAAAACCATAATTAGAAAAAATAATATATGAGGAGTCATTTTTTATTTACTTTTCTCTTAACCAAGATTGAAACTATAACCAAAATCTTCAAAAACTAAAACTAAAACTAACTAGAATCGACCCAATTTCCTAAGCCTTGATTTTGATTGTAATAATCAAAATCCAACTAGGCCAATTAAATTTCAAGTCGAAACCATTTCCTCAAAATGATTAACCTAAGTTAACTAGTAATTGGGCTTTAAGCTATACAAATTATTATTTTTTTCTTTTCCATATGATGTGGGATATCATATAGAAGGTAATTTATTATGAAAATTTTTAAAGTAAGGCCCTATAGATATAAAATATCTTGGTTCCTACTTTTTCAAAATAATGAAATAATCCAAATGAAGTAATTTTTTAAAAAAATTTCTATCGTGTTGAGCATTTATTTGTTTAGAAATAGGATTTCTATAGGTCCAAATTTAAACTTTTGTTTCTTAGTATAATAGGCATCTTCTATCTCATTTATCTTGATTTGTGAAGTTTTATATCTTGATTATGAGACTTTTACTTATAGGAGAGGATGACAATGATATTAATTTGAAATAAGTGGAATCAAGTAGCAACAAATCAACTAAGTATGAAGTTTGCTTAGTGGACAAGCTTCTATCCAATAAGCCTTTTAATTCAATGATGGTAGACCTAACCACGAGCTAGCTCCATGCCTAAGAATTTACTTCGATCTAGCTTGGAAAAATACGAATCAACAAGACTGACTAAGATTTCAATTTTACCCTCTAAACTCGAACTACAACTGAACCTGAATCATTAGTTAGGATTTAATGTAGAAATCTTTGTCCAAATTTAAATCAGACTTGAACATCTAATTAGGCTTTGATGTAGAAATGTAGTAACAAATTATATATAAGTGGTCATAATACTTTCTTTTTTTATTTTTCTCGAAAGTAAATTGATACCATAATTAAAATCATCAAGAACTGGAACCATAATTGACTAGAATCCACTAGATTCTTTAAGGATCGATCTGGTTGTAGTATCCCAAATCCAACTGGTCCAATTTTTGAACCCATAATCATAAGGAAAGTGATTTCTTAAACGAAACTTTGTTTTCTTTTAAGAATGTCATACAAAAACTACATTTATTTCCAAAAGATCATGAAAAATTATATAAGGATTTGGTGTTATATGGATAAGCAGAGATTTGGATGAATCGATCCTGGCTTAGCGGATCCGCTAGGGCCCAGATCATACTTGGTGGATTCTTCTGCCATGTCACAGATTCGTCGGGATATTTGGCCTACCACTTTTGCTTTTCTTGACCCAGTTTCCAACTTTCATGTATGTTTACACCCTTAAACTTTATAATTTTATAATTTAATATATAATAATTGAAAGTTTCCTTATAATTAAGCCTAAAATTCTTAATTCACATCTGAATCTCTCCTAGACATTAAGTATTCTCTTCAAATCATTTTGCAATTACTTTTTATTAAGATTTAGATGGATTGATTAGGATATCTCCTAGTATATTCCTATCATTTATAAAATAAGAGAATGATTTCTACATCAATTTTCGAGTAACTTAATCTTTCAAAAAAAGAATTTACCTTAAAACTATATGCTTAAAATAGTTAGCTTTTCATACAGTATAATCTTCAACATAAATGCTTTAAATGATTTTATCTTAAAATTTCACAATCGTGAAACTAAATTATTAAAATAGTTTTTGACTAAAATTTTTCTTACTTTAAAGCTTTATATTTAAAATAGTTAACTATTTATAAGTACAATCTCAAGGTATCAATGCTTAAAATGATTTTACCCCAAAATTAAAATCTGAAAACTAAATATCTAAAATGATTTTTATCCAATTTTTCCTGACCTTAAAAGTTTGTGCTTAAAATGATTACTATAAAAATTTAAAATGGTTTTATATTCATAATCTTAAAGCATAATGATTAAAATGGTTATAAAAGTCTAAATAATTTAATGTTTAAAATGGTTTTGTTTCAATTATTTTCCTTAACTTAAAACTATATGCTTAAAGAGGTCAAACATAAAAACATATTATTTAAAGGAATAAGGTTTATTTTGGCTCTCTAACTTTATATTCAGATTTGATTCGGTCATTTTTAACCTTTAAAGAAATTTAGCCTATGAACTTCTCGATTAGATCCATTTTGGTACTTTTTCAAGAGAGTGAGTTGCACGCGCTATAATAAAAGCATAAAAATAGACTAATTGACCCTCGCGATTAGTTAGGGGCCAAACTGAGCACAAGTAAGAAATTAAGGGGCTAAATTAAATTTTACTAGCTTTAAATTAAAATTAATTTTAAATTACAATAATCAATTAAATCCATCAAAACCAATGCATAACCGCCATCTTCACCACCACCAACACCATGAAATAAATAATCACCAGTAATATCACTAAAAAAATAAAATAAAGATATGAATTTCTAATCTAATGCCATCAACCTTGCCTTTTTATTAGCCTCCACATTATTACATTCACCTATCAATTAAAAAGATATTATATGCATAATCATTATTAGCACTTACAAATACCTCTATCCACCACTACAAGAGAATGAACATAATATAGAAAAGCAATATCATTGCCACCAACCGCACTAAAACCACGACAACACCAATTTTATTTGCTAAACTAATAATTAAAATTCTAAAACATATAAGAAAAATTTATTATATAAAATTAATTAGATAATTAAGTCAATTATAATTAAATTATTTTAAAACAAGAAGAGTCCGTGTAAAAAAAAAGTTAGGTGGCCATTTTGAGCCTGCATTACAAGTTGGATGACCAAATTAAACTTTATATTGCATACAACTTACTCTTTTCACAAAAAATCCAAATTGTATCAATTTAAAAAGTTTAGGAGCTAAATTAGTCATAAAGGTAAAAAAAGATGGCATTAAGCCTGACCTTAAGTTTTCTAGTTCAATTGTCGTGTCTGTAACCAGAAACCTTTCTTTCCCAGCTTTCTTACCTTTCTTGACCAAATTTGAATCTTCTTTCTTATTTAAAATGGCTTTTTAATTTAAAACTAAATGTTTAAAATGGTTAATTTTTTATAAAGTATAATGTTAAAGGGTAGCGCATAAAATGGTTTAACTTTGATATATCTAATGTTAAAACTATAAACTTAAAATGGTTCATATTGTTACGATAATATTAAAGTGTTGGAATTATGTTGGATGTCTATCATTATGTTTATAGATAGATTTTTTAATGTAAATATAATTTTATCTCTATAATCCTTTACGCCTATAAATATGTGTTACAATCAATGAAATGATACAGAAAAAATTACTCTCTTCTCTCTTTATTTTCATTATTCTTGTTCTTTATTTTCTTTATTATTGTTCTTTGTTTCATAACACGTTATCAGCATGATTGCTTAATACAAGATTCAAGATTCAAAGTAAATTCTTTTTTTTTTTCATATTAAAAAATAACGTATATCCAACAAATTATTGTTTAAAACTAAAATGTATGTGACCTATTTCTTTTAAAACTAAACCAAATGCGCACATGTTTACTAAAAGCATTAGGCAAACACATTTGTCTAGCAATTTTTTTCTTTTTCCTTTTCTTACAATTTCTTTTTGTTTTTGGTTTTGTAGCTTTTGAAATTCTACTAAATTTCTTTATTTTAGTCAAATACTAATTTATGTTGCAATTATAATTTCATTTACATATTTTGTAGGATCATGATTTTATTCTATTTTTATCTTATTTTATTTATTTCTTAATAATAGTTAATGTTATTATTATTTGATGTTAATATTGTCAATATATATTTTATAGAGATATTATGTAATACCTGTAATTTTAAAATTTTATTTTCAATTATTTCCAAAAGTATTTTAGTAAATAAATATTTTATGTATTAAATTGAGCATTTAACTAAATAATTTATTAATTGAATAATATAAGTACCATTTAATTTAATATTATCCAATAATATAATATATGGATTTTGGTGGATTTTAAATAAATGAATCAAACTTTTATTGAGATAAGTTTAACAGGTATATTTACGTTTAAAATATAAAATGAGTCTAAATTAAAAATTAGTTAGATTGGGATTGAATTATATATATATAAGGGGGAAAGTGAGCAAGGATAAAAGTTTTATAATCGCTAAGCTTAATTGGAGGGACCAAATGCAAGCTTCCCTAAGATAATAAACCAAAAAAATAAAAATCTAATCACCTTCCCCTCCTTCCTCACGCTGTACCCACTCCCTTCCTTATTTTCTTCCATAACCACCGCCTCCTTTCTACCAACCAGCCACCCAAAGCACTTCATTCTCCTTTTTTTGTTCCTTTCTCACCGGTGACCTCCATTACACTCCCCTTTTGCCGAAAATCAACAACTTCAGTGGGTGGAGTTGTCCTTTTCGGCTGCGATCTCTAGACCACCACCTTGTCGGCCTCTTCTCTCAAATTTGACCCTAAAAATGGACTCCTCACCATCAAAAACCTCAAGACAGCCTATCTCCGTCCCCAAATGTTATCGTTTAGCTCAGTCCAAGACTCACCGAAGCTGAAATATTTCGTCCTTGGTCCGGTGGCTTCTGTTGAGATTCCTGCAAAGATAATTGCATACTTGGACTCTACACATCCGAAACTTCACGTAGGTGCTTCCATATTCGAATTCCAACACTGTTAATTGTACTAGCTTTTAGAACCCAATGTTTATGAACACACAGAATTTTAGATTTTTTACTTGGTAAAAGTTTTTTTAGACTCGATAAATTATCTAAAGATTTTAGAAAATATTATCACAATTAATAATTAATTATAAATAAAGAAATAATTTAATTTAATTAATTGTTAGATTAATTATAAATATTATGAATTAATTAGTGTAATTAAAGAAATTTTTGGCTTTGTAATAATTGTGGCTATGAATAATTAAATTAAAATTTTGAAAAATTATTTGTAAGTTGTATTGTGAAATAAACATTAATGTCGGACTGTTATTTTTTAGTTGTGAACTGTGTTGTGTTGCGGAGTCAGGAAAATGATGCAGATATGGCTGACCCGACTTTGGTTAAATATTTGATGAATATTAGAAGTGTTTTTAGTAGGTTCTGGACCCGTTATACAGGAGGTAAATGTCCGTATTTTAGGGGAGGTTTTGCAGAATTTTTAGTAGAATTTCCAAGTCGGGATTCTTAGATAGTCAAATTCTAAAACTCTAGGCCTAGGATTATTTATAATATATAATATATATATATATATATATATATATATATATATATATATATTAACATAATTAATTGAATTATTTCCTTGAATAGATAATCCGACGGTTCAGCTAGCTCCGCTAGAGGCGTAAGAGCAGCTGAAGAAAATTCAACAGAACTGTGAGTTAAAGTCGCATAATCAGTGGTGCATGTGTCATTATCACTATTTAATGCAATATTATTTTATTATTATTATTACTATCTTTTTATTATCATCATCATCATTATTATTAATATTATTGCTATTCAATTTTAACATTTAACATTAAATTGAGTAATTCTATGATTGTCTGTGATTTATGATATTTTAATATTATTGATGTTAAGATTGTACTGTAACTCGGGATGAGACGACAGTAAAACATGCCACCTGATGGGTTTCATCAGGATTGCTTGTACATCGGTATAAATCAGAGACACGTAATATGTGGATATTTATGTGATGTGCCATGGTTAAGCATTATTCTCTAGGCTTACAAAAATTATGATTTGTCGGAAGAAAGGACCTTGGTCGAGCATCACTCTTTGGGCGCCGATTGTATTGGTAATTAAGTGACCAAACTGGATTTAAGAACCTTGGTCGAGCTTTGTTCTCTAGGCACCAGTCTTATTGGAAATAAGAGAGTCGATTAGTTGTTAGAATTGGAGTATAGGGTTCTGTTGATGTTCTCATCCTATATTTATTAAATTGAAAATTTTGAAATGTGATATTGCACGCATTTTAATTATTTTATGATATTTTATATTTATTTAAATAATTATTTTATAATGATGGTTGTGTTTGTTTTGAATTATATGATTTTAACTCACTTTTGAGGCTGACAGTCTAATTAAATTTTTCAGATGACAATTAGGTTATCTACAGTTCCTCTTATTTTGGCTGCCTGATTCTTTTCTTCCTCGAACTTAATATAACTATTTTTCTTGTATTTCTAATTACTTAAATTTTTAGATACTCTGCAGTATTTGCATTCAGATTTGTTATTTCTATTCGATTTAATGAACAATCTGTTGATGTATTAATTTTATTATTGTTGATGAACCGGTATAAATTCTATTTTAATTGTGTGGATGAATATTAGTAAATGAAATATTGGTATATTGGATACAATTATTTTTTAATTGAGTTTTGTTTAGTGAGGCTTGATATGGGTTTCGTTTTTGCATCGATACTGTATATAGCTCCCATTTCCCTACCACCTTACAAGATGGCACTAATGAAGTTAAAGGAGCTTAAGGAGCAGTTGCTAGACCTTTTGGACAAGGGTCTCATCAAACCTAGTAAATCTCACTGGGGCATTCAGGTGCTGTATGTGAAAAAGAATGATGGTTCCTTACTCCTTTTTATTGATTGCATGTAGTTGAATAAAGCAACAAGTGTCTGTTTCCCTGTATAGATGATTTGTACGATTAGCTTCAGGGTGCAACATGTTTCCCTTAAGAGTGATTTTAGATACAGGTATTAATAGTTAAAGATACGTAATGGAGATGTGCCCCAGGGTAGCGTTCAAGATTCTCTATGGCTGTTATAAGTCCTTAATGATGTCATTTAAACTCATTAATGGGCCTCCAACCTTTATGGGTTGAGTAAGGTGTTTAAGCCGTTCTTGGACTGCTTTGTAATTGTGCTTATTGATGATATATTTAGTGCATTTTAGAAGTGAAGATAAGCATGCATGGGATTTGATTATGGTTTTGTAGACTTTGTGAGAGCATCAGTATACGCTAAATTTTTTCAAGTGAGGGTTTTGGTTGGGAAGCGTGGATTTTCTGGGACACGTTGTGCTTGAGAATGGTATTCAAGTGGATCCTGAGAAAGCGAAGGCAGTGACTGATGGGCAGAGATCAACTTAAGTGATGGAGGTTCACAACTTTCTTAGTTTGGCAGGCTACTACCGCCGATTTGTGCAGGATTCCTCAAGGATATCAACACCTTTAACTAGATTGACTCAGAAGAATTTCATATTCCAATAGACTGATGCTTATGAGAGAAGCTTTTAGAAATTAAAAGATTTTTTGACTTCAGCTCCGGTGTTGACCTTACCATCTAGAACTGGTGGTTTCATTGCATATTGTGATGCTTTCAGAGTGGAATTGGATTGTGTTTTAATGCAACATGGTAAAGTAATGGCTTATGCATTTAGGCAGTTGAAGAGGCATAAAAAGAATTATCCCACTCATAATTTGGAGATAGCAGCTGCAATTTTTACTCTTAAAATTTAAAGGCACTACCTCTACATGGAGACGTGTGAGATTTATATGGATCAAAAGAGTTTGAAGTATATATTGCAGCAAAGAAGTTGAACCTGCGGCAGAGAATGTGGTTGGAGCTTCTGAAGGATTATGATTACACTATTCTTTACCATCTAGGTAAAGCAAATGTAGTGGCAAATGTAGTGGCAAATGCTTTAAGTAGGAAGTCGGCAAGTAGTCTTGCTCATATCAACACAAAGAAAAGACCTTTGAGTACAGAGTTGCATGAGTTGTGTAATCAAAGGTTACAGTTGGAGGTATTGGAATCAGGAGTGTTATTGCACATTTTAGGGTTTGGTCTGTACTTTTTGACAAGATCAAGTAAGCTCAAAGTCAGGACCCTCAACTAAGAAAAATTTGGAAAGATGTGTAGCGGGGTCAAACTAATAATTTTATTATAGATGATAATGGTACTCAGGATGGGAATTAGGTTATATGTTCCTGATGTGGATAATATTAGAAAAGAGATCTTAGAAGAGGCTCATTACGCAGCCTATCGTGTTCACCCAGGCTCTACCAAGATGTATCGTAGTCTGAAAATTTATTGGTGGAATGGGATGAAGAAATATGGGGCAGAGTTTGTTTCCAATTGTTTGACGTGTCAGCAAGTTAAGCTTGAGTATCTAAAGCTGTCAGGATTGTTACAACCATTTCCTGTACCGAAGTGAAAATGAGAAAACATTACTATGTATTTTGTGTTGGGTTTGCCTAAGATTTCAATAGGATATGACACTATCTAGGTTATTGTAGACTGGTTGACTAAGTCAACGCACTTTCTACACATGAAGACTACTTATTCAATAGCTAAGTATGCAAGGGTGTATCTGGAAAGGATTGTAAGTCTTTAGGAGTTCCTATTTCTATAGCATCTGACAAATGACCACAATTCACTTCAAGATTTTAGAGAAAGCTACAAGAAGAGCTTGGTACCAGATTGGACTTCGAATAGCTTTCCACCCCCAAACTGATGGTTAGTCTAAAAGGACAAATTAGACTTTAGAAGACATGCTTCGAACGTGTGTTATGGATTCTAGTGGTCACTAGATTAGTACCTACCATTGATTGAGTTTGCTTTTAATAACAGTTATCATGCGAGCATCGATATGGTTTCTTATGAGGCGTTATATGGCTGAAAGTGCAGATCTCCTGTGTGTTGGAAAGTACTAGGTGAGCGGAGTTAGCAGGACTAGAGTTGGTTCAAATTACTTTGGAAAAGATTCCTATTATCTGTGAGAGATTGAAGACAACTTTTAGTAGATAAAAGAGTTATGCAGATCTGAAGCAGAAGCACGTGGAGTTTAGCATCGGAGAATATGTATTCCTTAAGGTATCTCCTATGCAAGATGTGATGTGGTTTGGTAAGAAGGGCAAGTTAGCCCCACGTTATATGAGACCCTTCGAGATCATTGATAGAATTAGAAAGGTAGTATATAAGTTGGATTTGTAGTTGAATTTCTCACATTGCATAGTATTTGATGTATCTATGTTGAGGAAGTATATTATGAATCCTTCGCATGTGTTACAACCTCAGTATATAGAAGTGAGTGAAGATATGAGTTATGAGGAGCAGCCAGTCATGATCGTGGACATTTAAGTTCGCCAACTTTGCTCTAAGGTTATACTGATGGTTAAGGTGCTATGGCGGAATCATTCTACCGAGGTATTTATCTGGGAGACGACACAGGAGGTCAAAGATTCCTACCCCCATTTGTTTCAGTCTTGAGGTGAGCCTTATTTCTTTCAAAATTCGAGGAAGAATTTTCATAAGGGAGGGGGGAGGAGGGGAGAATGTAATACCTGTAATTTTGAAATTTTAATTTCAATTATTTTCAGAAATATTTTAGTAAATAAATATTTTAGGTATTAAATTGAGCATTTAACTAAATAATTTACTAATCAAATAATATAAGTACCATTTAATTTAATAGTATCCAATATTATAATATATTGATTTTGGTGAATGTTAAATATAGTTTTGTGATTTTAAATAAATGAATCAAATTATATATATATATATATATATATATATATATATATATATATATATATATATATATATATATATATATATATATATATATATATGTGAGCAAAACATTAAGGATAAGGATTTTATAATACCTAGGCTTAATTGGAGGGACAAAATGCAAGTTTTCTTAAGATAATAAATCAAAAAAAAAAATCAAATTACCTTCCCCTCCTTCCTCACGTTGTACCCATTCCCTCCCTCATTTTCTTCCATAACCACCGCCCCCTTTCTACCAACCAGCTACCTAAAGCACTTCATTCTCTTTTTTTTTATTTTTTTCCTTTTTCATCGGTGACCTTCGTTACACTCCCCTTTCGCTGGAAATCAACCACTTAAAGTGGGTGGAGTTGTCCTCTTCGGCTGCCACCTCTATACCACCACCTTGCCGGCCTCTTCTCTCAATTTGATTGTAAAAATGGACTCCTCACTATCAAGAACCTCAAGACAGCCTATCTCTCGCCCCAAACGTCGTTGTTTAGCTCAATCCAAGACTTACCGGGGCTGAAGCTTTTTGACCTCGATACGATGGCTTCCGATAAGATTCCGACAAGATATTTGCATATCTAGACTCCACGCATCTCGAATTTCACATAAACGCCTCCAGATTCGAATTCCGACATTGTTGACTGTACCGACTTTGGATCCCTGCGTTTTCAGACGCGCAAAACTTTAGATATTTGGCTCACTAAAAATTTATTTGGACTCAATTAATTATTTAAAAATTTTAGAAAATATTATCACCTTTAATTATTAATTATAAATAAATAATTAATTTAATTTAATTAATTCTTAGATTAATTATAAATATTATGGATTAATTAGTGGAATTGAAGAAATTTTTGGCTTTGTAATAATTTTGGCTATTAATAATTAAATTAAAATTTTGAAAAATTATTTGTGAGTTGGATTATGAAATAAACATTAATGCCAGATTGTTATTTATTAGTTGTGAACTATATTGTATTGCAGAGTTGGGAAGATGATACAGATATGGGTGACCCGACTCTTGTTAAATATTTGATGAATATTATAAGTCTTTTTAGTAGGTTCTAGACCCATTTAACGAGAGATAAATGTCCTTATTTTTAGAGAGTTCTACCAAATTTTCGGTAAAATTTCCAAGACGGAATTCTTAGACAGTTAAATTTTAGAAGTCTAGCTCAAGGTTATATATATATATATATATATATATATATATATATATATATATTAATGTAATTGATTGAATTATTTCTATGAATAGATAATTTGACCATTCACCGCCAGAGATGTAGGAGCGACTTATATATATATATATATATATATATATATATATATATATATATATATATATATTAATGTAATTGATTGGATTATTTCTATGAATAGATAATTTGACCATTCACCCGGAGATATAGGAGCGGTGAAGGAAATTCAACAATCATGAATTAAAGTCGTATAATCAATAGTGCATGTGTTATGTCACTATTTAATGTAATATTATTTAATTATTATTATTACTATTTTTATTATTATCATCATCATCATTATTATTAATATTATTATTATTATCTTAATCGCCAATATTTTTATCCCTATTATTATATTTACTATGAATATTGCATATAATCATAACTTTATTTAAACCGATGTTATTCAATTTTAGCATTTAATATTAAATTGAGTAATTCTATGATTGTCTGTGATTAACGATATTTTAATATTATTGATGCTAAGATTGTACTGTAACTCAGGATGAGACAACAGTACAACATGCCACCTGATGGGTTGCACCAGGACTGTGTGCACACTACTATAAATCAGAGACACGAACAGGAGAATACTTATATGATGTGCTTTGGTCGAGCATCGCTCTCTAGGCTTATGAAAATTATGATTAGTCGGAGGAAAGGATCTTGGTTGAGCATCGCTCTCTGAGCGCTGACTGTATTGGTAATTAAGTGACTAGATTGGCTTTAAGGACCCTAATCGAACTTTGCTCTCTAGGCGTCAGTCTTACTGGAAATAAGAGAACCGATTAGCTGTTAGAATTAAAGTATAGGGTTCTGATGATGTTCTCGTCCTATATTTATTAAATTGAAATTTATAAAATATGACATGACACGCATTTTAATTATTTCATGATAGTTTATATTTATTTAAATAATTATTTTATACTGATAGTTGTGTTTGCTTTGGATTATATGATTTTAATTCACTCTCGAAACTGACAGTCTCAAATTAAATTTTTTAGGTGATAATTAGGTTATCTGCAACTCCTCTCACTTTGGCAGCCCGACTCTTTTCTTCCTCGGGCTTAATATAACTATTTTTTTTTGTATTTATAATTACTTAAATTTCTAGATATTCCACAGTATTTGCATTTAAATTTATTATTTCTATTCGATTTGATGAACAACCGGTTGATGAATTAATTTTATTATTGTTGATAAACCGGTATAAATTCTATTGTAATTATTGGTATATTAGATAAAAATATTTTTTAATTAAATTTTATTAGTCAAGCTTGCTACGGATTTCGGTAGCTTTATGCCTACCTATTTCTTAGCTCCAATCACGAGACCCACAGATCGGGACTTGACATATTATTTGATATTAGTTAATGTTAGCTCTGTCTTTTAAAAGCTATTATTATATATAGTTCCTAAAGAACTTATATTATAAATTTCGTTTCTGAAGAACTTGTATTGTAAATTTTAGTTTCTAGAAAACTAGTATTAATTTTAGTTCATAAAGAACTAATTAAAAATATAACTAGGGTATAAATTTCTAAAAAATTTCGACCCTAAATTCCTGAAGAATTAAGTATCTTAAGATCTAGTATCCGGATTTATTAAAAAATTAATATTCTTATGTTTATGAAGAACTAAATATATTAATGTATAAATAATTGATACTAATTCACTTGTTATTTATTTTTATATAGAAAATGTCAAATTTGACAAAATTAAAATTTGTGGCACTCGACATCAGGGGCAACAATTATTTGTCGTGGATACTAGATATCGAGATACATCTCGATGCTATGGGTCTTAGAAACACAATCAAAGATGAAAATCAAGAATCTTTACAAAATCATGCCAAGGCAATGATTTTTCTTCGTCATTATCTTCATGAAAGATTGAAACTTGAATATTTGATAGTTAAAGATCCATTAGTGTTTTGAAAAAATTTGAAAGAAAGATATGACTATAAATCGATCATCCCTATAAAGGCTCATTATGAATGGATGCATTTACGATTGCAAGACTTTAAAACTATAAGTGAATATAATTCTGCAGGTTTTACAATTAGTTCTAAATTAAAATATGTGGAAAACATATTACTGACCATGATATGTTAGAGAAGACATTTACTACTATTTATGCCTTAAATATGCTCCTACAACAATAATACCAAGAAAAAGGTTTTAAGAAATATTTTGAATTAATTTCATGTCTTTTTGTTGCTGATCAAAATAATGAGCTCTTATTGAAAGATAATGAAACTCTTCCAATCGGTTTTTCTCCATTCCCTGAAATGAATGAGACAACATACACTAATGTTGGGCATGGACGAGGAAGAGGACGAAAGAATAATCGTGGTCGAGAACGTGATCGAGTCTATGGCCGAAATTATAATACCAACAATCGTAGTGTCAGAAATAATAATGCACCTTTCTACTAGAAGTAGAAGAATCATGAAGAGAACAATAGAGCAAAACAAGATTCAGAAAATCAATGCTATCGATATGGCATGAAAGGACATCAGTCTCATATATGTCGTTAAAGCGCCTTACTAATATATATCAAGAGTCCTTGAAGAAAAAAAAGTAAAAATATAGAAGTAAATTTGGCAGAAAATGATGATGATTTTGCTAATCTCACACATTTAGATATGTCAGATTTCTTTAAAGATCTTGAAGAAAAAATTGATCATTTAATGAGCGACAGCAATATGAATGTCTAAAGTTATGTGTTTCCTTTAGCTCCTTAGTTTGATTTTGGTTTTTCTTTATTATTATTATTTTTCTTTTATTCAAAAACTAGTTTATAGTGTTAGTAATTTATTTATTTTTAAATACTTTTAGATTAATTTTAATTGAATTATTATTTTATTTCTTACAAATAGGTTTTATTTTTATGAAGATATTATGGATCTTTCTCAATTATTAGTTGGATTAAGAACAAATGATGCAAATTTACGTCTTGCAGACAGTGCTACCATGCACACCATATTAAAAGATAAGAAATTTTTTCTCACTTAACAATGGAAGAAACTTATGTCAATATAATATCTGGTAGTAATAGAATAATTGAAGACCATGAAAGAGCAAATATATTGCTACCTTGAGGTACATATTTCTTTATTAAAAATATATTCTATCCAAAATCTCATAGAAATTTATGGAGCTTTAAAGATATTCGTTAAAATGGATATCATATTGAAATAAAAAATATGAGAAATATTGAAATAAAAAATATGAGAAATATTGAATATCTCTATATTACAACCCTAACAATGGGAAAGAAACGTGTATTGGAGAAATTACTTGCTTTCTCATTTACTTATATTATACATATTTGTGTACTATTGAAACAAATATGGTAGTAAACTAGAAGTTTTATTGACCCAAGTATTTTTCTTATTTGGCATAATCGGGTAGGTCATCCCAGGTCAACAATAATATAAGACGTTATTGAAAGCTCATACAGTCATCCATTGAAGAACTAGAAGATTCTTCAATCAAATGAATTCTCATGTTCGACTTGCTCTCAAGGAAAGCTGATTATTAGGTCTTCACCGAGCAAAATTCAAAATGAATCACCTAGATTTATGGAACATATACAAGGTGATACTTGTGGACCAATTCATCCATCATGTGGACCATTTAATATCTTATGGTGTTAATTGAAGCATCAACAAGGTGGTCACATGTATGTTTATTATCAACTCGAAATCTGACATTTGCTAGATTACTTGCTCAAATAATTCGATTAAGAGCATAATTTCTAGAATATACTATTAAGACAATTCATTTTCATAATGCTGGTGAATTTACATCTAAGGCTTTTAATGATTATTGCATATCAATTGGAATAACTGTTGAATATCTAGTAGCTCATGTTCATATTCAAAATGGTATAGCAGAATCTTTTATTAAATGTCTCCAATTAATAACTAGATCATTGCTTATGAAAATAGACCTCTCAATAATTGCTTGGGGACATGCAATTTTATATGCAGCAACTATTATTCGCATCAGGCCAACTAGTTATTATAAATTTTCACCATTATAGTTGATTTCTGGCTAGGAGCCAAATATTTTCCATTTGAAAATTTTTGGATGTGCTGTTTATATCCCAATTAACCTCCCACTTTGCACAAAAATGAGTCCTTAAAGGAGATTGGGATATACGTTGGATATTATCAACACCCATTTTCCGGATCTAGATATCGAGAGAATTACGAAAAATCCTATGATGAAAGTTACTCCCTTCTCGGGTCTCGGAAGATGAAGGACGGGCGAATTCAAGGTTAGGATTGAGGTTAATCCAACCAAAATTACCTTTTTAAAAATAATTTGGAGTTAATTATTAAGAAAAATAAAGTCTGAGGGCCAAAATGATGGATTTCACAAGTTCATGGACTTAATTGCAAAAGTTTTATCAAACTTTCCATGTATAGTGCCAATCGACTCTATGTAGAGTCTACCGTCTCTTCATAGTATCGATTAGGGTTTCTCTTTCGACATCATTTTTTCTTGACGCTTTTATATCTATATATAGATTCTAGAAGGAATTTGAGGATAATCATGGGTTTTAAATGATATTTATTCAAATTTTAAAGAATTAATATTAGATATTTATCGATTCCTTTTTTTTTTTTAAATTTGAAGATTATCTATTTCTTTAGGATTTTCTTTGAAATCCTACCTCTATAAATATGAAAAAGAATCTTAGGGCTGGGAAAGACAACAGCTAAAAAAAAGGAGAGAATATTAACAGAAGCTACTATTGATTTGAGAAAAGAGGAAACATTTACGTTCATTTCTAGGCAGAAGGATTTTGATCACTAAGAAAGAAGGCCACTAAAGAAAGAATTGATTTTTGGAAACTTTTTTTGAAGTCGACAAAAGCTTTCCCAATTTCACATCCAGTACTAGATTTCCAACCAATCTTTGACTCAATAGCTACTTCATCTCCTGATACTCACAGAAGTATCAACTACGGTGACAACCTGAGGGTTCCTCCAACATGCATCCATCATCGTTAACATCACTCTAAACTGGTTTTCTTATTTTTTATGTCTTTTTCTTAGAAACATGATTAGGGTTATCTTTTTATTTTATTTTTATGATTAATATAATTAGATTAAGGTTTTCTATCAATATGCATATTATTGATCTATTTTATTTTTAACATTATTGATTTATTAAATAATAAAATTAAAGACTAATATACACAAATAAGGAAGTTGGCTTTCTGATCCATCTCTAGATTTGTGGTTTAAGCTTCTTTATAGAATCTGAAAAAAACCACTCATTAGTAAAAGTGTCTTGGCGATTACCTTGGTGGCGACTCCCATCTTTAAACTAGTCTTAGTGACTAGTTAGCATGTTCCCGACTAGGTTAAAAAGCCTTACGGTGCCGTAGTCGCTAAAGACACTTGGGTATGCGCTTGAAACCGCCACCCATAGATATGAATCTCCATCTATAATTAAATATCTTGAGCCATTAACGAGAGATGTCTTTACTGTGAGATTTAATGATTTCATTTTAATAAGGCTTTTTTTCCTAAGTTGGGGGGGAGAGAACAAGCAATTAGAGAAATAAATTATTTGGAATGAGCCATTATTAGATCACCTTGATCCTTATTCAAAATAATATAAAATAAAAGTTCAAAGGATCATTAATTTGCAAAGTATAGCAAACCAATTGCAGATGCATTCTGTGATCTAGAAAAAGTTATTAAATCTCATATAGCAGCTGAAAATACTCCAATTAGAATTGATGTCCCAGTAGGACATGTTAATATTGATGCGCGCTATCCATACATGGCAAAGTACATCGATCGTATCAAGTAATAAGTGGTGAATAAGAGTATCGTTCCAATAGGGACTAACATGAATACTATTTTCACTCATATACTAATGTCTAGCAATCAAAATGTAGTTTGGATATAGTAAAGTTTAAAAGTAAACTAATATTCAAAACAAGAATTAAACAAATTGGTATGTTTATCAAAGATAAAGCCTATTCAAGTAATGAGTCCCTTAACAAGTTAAATACTTCATGAAACAAATAGCAATTAAATCAAAATCAAGAGTTGAGTTGGCATTCCATAAAATTAGGTAAAAATATTTCTCAAGTGATTAAACCTCTAATTCCTAAGATGAGGAAAATGAATCTTTTTTCAAATCCACTCACTAGGTCATGCATTAAGATTAAGGAACTATTAAACCAAAGAATATTGTAGATCTATCTCCAGTATCCCAATTAATCTTCAATTCCTAAGATGTGATCAATTCATAAATAGTTATATCTAATCAATCTATGAAAATAAATTCTAATCAATACATCGAATTATTAATTGAAATAGATGATTAAGTGATCAAAGAAATAAAACAACTCATAGGAAAAGATTTAATTGCAAACACAAATTAGGGTTCATCAAAACCCAAATAGTAAGAGAATAGTACCTACACATTGTAATAAAGAAATAAAGATTATGAAAAGAAGATCTCAAACTATTCATGAACTATTATAGATGAAAATTTTCAATCCTGAGAAATAAAGGTGGAAATGATGTTCTTCCTTGAAAAATAACCAATCAAACCTTAAGAATGGAAAGAAATTGAGCTCTCTAAATGTCTCTTCTGTAGAAATGAAATAATAATGGAACCCCCTTTCAAATAACCCTAAAAGTTTCTTAAATAGTGAAGTTTAATGATCCACATGCAGACCACATGGGTAGCCACACGGTCGTGTGGCATCCATGACTTTTCGTAGCTTTAGAATGTGTCTCTTTGCGTTCTTTACTTTACATATTTTTAAAAGACCTCATAGAGATCGAGTTTAGACTTATTCTATTATTAAAATTGTATCTCTTGAAGAGTAGTTTATTTTAGAATTTTGAATCACCTCAATTAGACCTCTATAACTCTAGATAAGGCCCTAATACTGAGACTGATCCAAACAGAAACGGACTGCACAACATCTGAATTTGATCCAAATTTTCTCATCCTTAGCAACCTAATATGGAGTTGAGCCATTCACAAGAATTATAGCTTAGAATGTCCTCTACAAAGTTGATGAAGACCACTTTTTATTGGATCTTTAAGATCACAAGAAACCTCACTAAAGCTAATGCGATCAAATATGCATAATGCTAAAATTCACCATTTTCTTCCATACGGGGAGCACATGACCGTGTAAGCTTCCCATGTGCACCCTTCTTGCAATATGCCATTTTTCATAACTTAAACGGAAAGGCCACATGGCCATATGCTCCCTGTGTCAGACTAAACTTTGGATAAATATGTCTTTTCTTTGTCCGATTCTCATTCGTTTTGATTCCATTCAATCCTTGACATGTATTATCCTTAAAGTGCCTAAAAGAACTGAAAGCCAAGCTTGAACAAATAAATCAAACTCAATTGAAGGTAAAATTAATATAAAATAAAACTAAAAGTAAGTACTTTTAGCACTTATCAAATTCTCCCACACTTGAGCAATTGCTTGTCCTCAAGTAAATTGAATATAATAAAAAACAAAGAAATGGCAAACTCTCTTTCCAACAAATAAATATCAAATAATATCAAGATTAATCATTCATATCATCACAAACTAAAATAATTAGCCAAGATTTGATCCTTAAACAAAATACCAACATCTAGGGCAATCTCATAATAGGAAATAAAGAAAATCAAAAACTTGACATCTAAAGTTAGGAGAGTGAGCATTCCTTCCAAACAACTTAAAACTTCAAAGAAAATAAAGATAAAGATTTTCCCCTTAAGCACAAAACAAATTATCATGAACCACAATTACTTATGTCTCTTTTTTCTTTTTTAGAGATCTATACATATTCAAAATTTTCATTCTAGTCTTTTGATACAAGTGTAGACATTAGTGATGCCGACCTCCGGTTACTCAACTAGAGTCACAAATCCAAACAACTACTCATATTCTCGAGTTTTCTTTAGTTTATTTCTTTTCATTTCGATCCCTTTTGAGAATAGCGGAATAGAGCAAAAAACTCTTAACGTTGTATGTTATTTTTATTACGTTCATATTTTTTTAGACATCTCAAAAGAATAAAAAAGTACAAATGGGTATTGGATGTGTCTACTCGACAAAATTAAGAGAAATTTGAAAAAATTAATGCTCATAAACATAACTAAAATTTTAAGATATAAAAATAATATTGCCACTATCAATAAAAAAACCCAAGCATAGATACCAAGTTCAATTCACAATTCAAAGCCAAATCAACTAAATCATAATTCAATAAATAATTAACCAAATTTATTATTTTGAACCTATAAATTTGAGAGAGAGAAAATCATAACGAGTAATTAATTAAACTCAATAAAATTATAGAGAATCAATCACAAATAGGCAAAAGAAAATAACAAACCTTCCCCCACACTTAATGACACATTTTCCCTAATGTATTTGGCATACACCACATAACAAGTAAGAAGGAAGAAGGGACTGCCCTGAACCGAATGATTTTTGTTTTGATTCCAGAGTCCATAGTAGTTCATGTCATATCTGCTTCCATATTAAAAAGCTAAGAGACAAAAGTCAAAGTTATTGTGATATACAATTATCCAATAATAAAAGAAAAAAAAAAGACAAACATCCTAATTAAGTACAGTCATCCAAAAATAAAATAAAAACCTAAAAACAAAGTAAAATAAAAGTCCACCTCAAATTTTAGAGCAAAATGGAGGCTCAGTCCTCCATATCATCATCTCCATCAACTTCCATCAAGGAGCTTAATCATCTCCACCAAAATTGCAAATTCTAAATGAGATAGGAGCTACTTAAGCTCCAAAGTTGGAGGGTCTTTAATAGGAGGATTCGTTCTTTATTCCTTGGGCATCTCAATAGTTCCAAATGCCTGCTTCTTCATCGATTTTCCAGCCTCTATAGGCATCTCAATAGGCTAACTACTCAATAGCTTTTGATGTTTTCAGTTTTTCCTGTTCTTACACAAGACACAACTCAAGAGGATCTTTAACAACAACAAATGAAACAAAATTGACAGTTACATGCTCTATCATATCATCACTAGAATCCACATATCAAGTGCAAGTGGGTGTTTCATGCCATTGAGGGTTTAAAAGGTCAATTGTTCATTCCCTACCCTAAAAATGAGCTTACCATCATGAACATCAATAATGTCTCTAGCTGTAGCAAGAAAAGGTCTACCAAGAATAAGGTAAACATCAACATCCTCATCCATATACATGATCATAAAATTCATAAGAAAAATAAACTTTTGAACCTTTACCAACACATCCTTTATGGTACCCTTAGAGTATACAACAAATTTATCAGTTAGCTGAATACTCATGGGTGTTAGGTTAGGTTCTCCTAATCCTAGTTTCTTGAACAAATTATAAGACATAACACTAATACTAGCCCTTAAATCAGCCAATATATTATCAATATTTAGATTACCAATAAAATAAGGAATAGTAAAACTCCTTGGATCTTTTAATTTCTTTGGTAATCGCCTCTAAATGATCACCGAGCTCTTCTTTGACAATTGCACTATTGACACTTCCTAAACTTTCCTTTTGTTAGAGAGGAGTTCCTTTAAGAATTTAGCATACTTTGGCATCTATGACAAAGTTTCCATAAAAGGTATGTTAATATACAATTGTTTAAAGAGTTCAAGAAACTTACCAAATTATGCATCCAATTTGTCTTTCAGAAGACAGGCTGGATAAGGCACCCTCAGTTGATACTCCTTCACAATAGGGGTAGGCTCTAGTGTTGCTCCTACTTTTTCTTTCACTTTAGCCTCTTCACCCTTCTTTTCTTCAACTACCTCTTTAACCACATCAAATTGTTTCTCCGCTTCTTTCACTTAAGTTCCTAATTATTTTCCATTCTCAAGGTAATGACCTTGAGTTACTCCCTAGGATTTGTCTCTGTATTGCTAGGCAAGTTTCGTTGGGGTCTTTTAGTTAAAAACTTTGTAATCTACCACTTGATTCTCTAAATTATGAATCAAAGCTTTTTGGTTCTTAAGAGTGGTTTCTGTAGATCGAAACCTCAATTTAGAAGCTAAGATGAGTTTCTCTATCATCTCTTCTAAATTACTCCTTCTAGGAGGAGACTATTGCTGGTTTTGCTGTTGGAATGATGGTAGTGGAGTTCTCTACAAATTCTGATTTTTTTAAGAGAAATTTAGATGATTCTCCACCCTAGAATATAAGTATGGCTATAGGGTTGTTTTATTGGCCTAGAGCATTACCCATATAATCAACCTAATCTAGCTTAGCAAAAGTAGCAATCTTGACTTTGATCACCACACCCACGCCAATCACAAGTCATAACTTGTGTCTGTCTTCCAGATAAAGACATATTCAAAGCATCCATCTTCGTGCTCATGGTCTATAAATGTGCAATTACACTACCATGAGGTCTACTGCATGGATCCCAACACCTTCTAATCGAACTTGCTCTCTTAGATTTTGCCATTGATAGTTCGTGACTACCAATATCTTCAATAAGATCCATAACTTGCTTTAGAGTCTTGTTATTCAGTGATCCACCTGTTGTAGCATTAATAGACTGTTTACTTGTGTAATTCAGTCCATTAAAGAATATTTGAATTTGCAGCCATAAAGCTAAACTGTGATGTGGATAGTGCCTTAGTAAATTCTTGAACTGTTCCCAACAATCATATAGAGTCCCATTCTCTTGCTGAAAAACCCTGCCATGTCATTCCTTAATTTAGCCATCTTAAAAGGTGGAAACTATCTCTTCAAGAATTTCTCGGCTAGCTGATTCTACATTGTAACTGTCCTAGTTGGAAGCGGCTTTAACCATTTTTTCGGCTTATCCCTCAATGAGAATAGGAATGGTATCAATCTAATAGTATCATCTGATATCCCATTAATCTTAAAGGTATCACAAATCTCAAGAAAATCATCCAAATAAGTTTTTGAATCCTTATTTAGCAAACCATCAAACATACAATTACTTTGCTCCATCTGAATAATATGGGCTTCATCGAGAAATTGTTTTCTGTAACATTTGGTCTAACAATACTTGATCTAGCTCCATTTAGAGTTGGGCGTACATACTCGTGCATGGTTCTCTCCTTAGGTAGAGCCGCCATTCTTAAATGTTCCCTTTCTTGGTTTGGTTCCTCCCGATCCTCCTGATTATGATTTTGTAACTCCGCCAATGTTTCAGCTAAAGCTCATTCTCTTTCTTCTCTTTGCTGCTTCCTCAAAGTTCTTTCCAACTCTCGTTTGTAAGCGAATAGTTTCATTGAACTAGCTTGGGTCATGCATAGATTCAAGTACCTGAAGAAAACATAAACACAATAAGAGTAACAAATAAAAATAAAATACTAAATTACTAACTTTTGAATTACTAATAATATCGCAATAGAAATTTCTCCCCGATAACAACACCAAAAACTTAATGTGCGCTATCCACAAATGGCAAAGTGCACCAATCGTATTAAGTAATAAAGTGATAAATAAGAGTATCGTTCCATTAGGGACTAACTGCTAATATTATTTTCACTCATATACTAATATCTAGCAATCAAAATGTAGTTTGGATATAATAATATTTAAAAGTAAAGTAATGTTAGAAAAAAATTAAACAATTGGTATACTTATCAAAGATAAAGCCTATTTGTTATCACTAAATTTTCAAGTCAAAATTTTTTATAAGCCCGATGATAAGATATTTTAATTGGTGGAATACTTTTGAATGAATAACACGTGTCAGACCTATAAAAATCGCCTCGAGGATCATCCCTAAAGCCTTGTTAGGCTAAGCTAGCACTAGTTCAGGCTTAAGCTAGCACAAGCTCAAGGCTGAGCACGCGCGAGCTCAAGCCACACCTATATAAATCCTCAATCACCTTTACTTTAAAACACACATTCTACATATCCAAACCCCATATACTCTCTCTCTAATCCCCTCATTTCTCTCTTATCTCTCTCTACACATACCATACACACCAAAATCTCTCTCTACATACCAAAACCTTTCTCTCTGTACACATAAAGAAACCTATCTCCTTATACTCCTCCTCCTCCAAACACAAAAAATCAATCCAACTCTATTCACCCCCAAAAAGATCCTAGAAAGTATTTTTAAAAGTTTTACACATTTTTTTATTTAAAAATATCATTTTGATTTCATTCAAATCCATCACTTGAGGGTCAAATCTAAATTTATTTGATATTCGGTGCATATTTTATGTTTTTAAATATTGTTTCTATTTTTATAATTTGAGGGTGCAAGACCCGTTTGCTCTTCCCTTTTGTAAGGTGAACATGCGCGGGCTCAACCCTGTACCCGTGCAGATTTAACCTAGTCCCTTCAGATTTAAAATTGTTAGTATATAACGCAATCCTCTTAGTACTTTTAGGCTTCTTGGAAGCTTGAACCTTGCGGCTTAGCCCATGCTCGCGCGGGTTCGACCTTAATAGCCTTGTGCATCGTTATTTTTTTATTTTATAATTGCGTACTTTTTTTTATTATTTGTAGCTCCTTATTCAACTATTTTAAGGCCCTAATGGTTGTGGTTTGTAATAATTTCTCCTAAGCGCCCCAATCTCTCTAATCCCTTTCTATGTATGTTTAATTTTATGCTTAGGATCACCTCATATGTAAATAAAGGATAAAATTAGACTTAGTAACAGTTGTGATCACCCCACATACAAAGATAATAAAATCAGAAGCTTACAAAAGTAAGCCCCCCCGCCTCGCATATTTTTTCATCTCAAATGCTAAGCCTAAAACGAATCTGGCACTAAATTAGGGTTAGTAAAAATACTAATGATGTGGGCACCAAGGCATGTCGAAGATAAAACCTAAGGCGCCAAAGTGCCTCCCGATTAGGACTAGTAAAGGCACCAATGTGCCTCCCATCTAAGATTAGTCAAGGAACTGGAGTACCCCATCCTTAGGTTAGTTCTTGCCTTTCGTACCCCATGCTAATAAGATAAAAAAGGTTAGTGAATAAAATGAATATAGGGTAAACTTAGGCTAAGACGATTTTATTAGGATAGGCAAAGGCTTATCTACTCTAGTGGAGGCTAGGCTTCACCGCCTAGGCGGATAGGGGCGCTTTCAAAAACTTTCCTATTCATACATAACTTTTCGAACCTAGAATTTCTAATTTTAGGGAGGGGTAAACTTAGGTTTTCTGTGAGGGGTACAAAGCCATCATCCTCATTCCTAAACTTTCTCGATCTCATCGAGTGACGAATCTTTCTTTGAAATGGTCTTAAGACCATTTCATAATCCCTTAAGGCCCTCAACCGACGGCTTATTTTGAAATGGGCCTAGTATGAAGAGCGGACCTCGGACCAGCAGTGGTAACCTATAGGAAAATTCTGCTGCTCACATGCCGACTGCGTTAGGGACTCAAGAAGTTAACTCCAAGGAGTGGATGAGTTCTTGCCTTTCCTAAAATTATCTATTTAGCCTTACATTGCATTTACATTAGAATTAAGGAAGGCCCTATATTCCTAGTGGCTTCGGTGTAAGTGATATCCATCTTTTACTCAAATAGGAGACGACTTACATTGATAGTGATCACCCCTCTTGGCCCAAACTAAGGAGGTTACAAACTTTTCGTGTTGAGTAATGCTAACACAATTCTCAACTAACTACAAAAAGGGATAAGTTTCTCTGAAGTATAACTCGCTAAGGGAAACTCAACTTTATCATCCCAGCCAAAGCTCATATAGTAAGATATAGTTCCTTCCCTAGGATTTACCATATTATATGCTTGTATGATGGTCAAGAGATTGATAGAAGACCTTGAGATTAGCTAAAATACCTACCCACTTAAATCGAGAATCTCTGGTTTCGGTATAACCCTAAATCGACACCTTCAATGGGTAAACCTGAGGAGACTTATCATAAAGCAAGCGAGTATGCGGCTAATCCCCTGATTTTCTCTCAAGATTCTAGGTCTTCCTATGCTCGAACATGAAATTCTTTCAAAATAATTGAACCTCTTCCCGGTAATCAACATGGGGCTCTCTGGCTCCTTGTTGGATGTTAAGGAATCAGATCGTTTATTTTTTAAAAAAGTCGTGACTGTGTGCCGGAGGAAAAAGAGTGGGTATTACTATCTCCGGTTAGTAGCTATACCAAAATAAAAGAATCCTAAGAAATAATGAGAGTTTGCTATGAACTTCAAAGTGAGGGAGTTTTGCATGTAAATATTTGACAAGATTTTACTCTCTTGTAAAAAATCTAATTTATACTTTGAATTTTCGTATATCTTGACTAATCCCGTTTCTTCATTTGATGTTCCCCTTTCGTTTGCATATCATGCATACATGCATTTGCATTTACATTCTATACATGCCTTTCTGACCCTTTGTGGTTGCAGCTGTATCATCATTACTTGGTTTAGAAGGGAAGGGCAACCCACACGCGAATAATAAGAAATGGCGAGAAGTAGTTCTGCTGATATACGAACACTATGAGCCGAGATGGCTACTGTTAAGGATTAGATGAAACACTTAATGGAAATAGTCAAACAACAATCAAATCTCTTGAACTGGTCATGATCACCCAAAACACAACCATCAGTCCTGCTGCTACAACCAACACTGACAATGTCAACAACGACAGACAATTGCCCATTACTTTGGATTTCACTGCTCTTAATATGGAAAAGGACAAAGGAAATGATAATAAGTCTTATGAGCGCGTGGATGGTGATGATAAGGTGCAAGTCCTTCCGGCATCTTCGCCAAAGCTCACTAGTACTCCTCCTATGCCTTCAATAGAGAACCCTAAGCTGCATGGGATGAGAAGGCGGCTGGATAAAATGCAGAAGTTGCTCAATCTGAAAGGATGGGAAGCCATTGAAGACATTGATGAGCCATTGTTGAACACCTTCAAGGAAAATGTGAATCTCCCCAACCTAACAAGATTCACTGGATCCGATGATCCCTAAGCCTTCTTGAATGCATACCGGATCGGCATGCCTACCTGTTCTAACCTGACAAAGCAACAAATAGTCTAGTACTTCGGTCTCTATTTAACTAGAGCTGTAGCCCGATGGTATTAGCAATTGGACAAGAAAGTTAAGAAAGACTGGAAAGACATGGCTAGGATATTCATGGGCCAAATACGGGTATAACACCAACATCGAAGTGAGCACCCAAGACTTAGAAGCTACCTGACAGCTCTCTGGTGAGACTGCATTTGACTACATCTTGTAATTATATGCTAAAGTGGCAAATATGACCACCCTACCAACAGAAAGGGTTTAAGTGCGCTTCGCTATAAAGGGTATGTTGCCTCACCTCTATGATAAGCTAGCTCCCTATCCCGTCAAGAATTTTAATGATTTGAGGGATTGTGCTACCAATATTGAAGAGGCTGAGTTCAATAAGAGGACCTACGGACTGAACAATACAAGCAGTCCTGTTTATTTGTGCAAACGTTCTGCATATTGTTAATTAAGCATTTTTATAGTTATCTTATTTGCACATTATGGTTCTATGCCATATCGTTCATTTGATTCAAGCGTAACTGAGGTTGCATTCATAAGCTAGCTTAACTCCCGAGGGAAGGATGAGAAAAGACAAAAAAACAAAAAAAAAAAAACAAAAGAAAAAATAAAAAAATAAGAAAAAGGAAAAAGGAAAAAAAAAGAAAAGGAAAGGAAAATATGGAATAAAGAGAAAAGATTATCCTGCCTGAGTCCTCAAGAAACATACTTAGTCTAAAACCTTAACCCGTGCCCTACACCAAGCCAGTCGAGCCCGAAAATGGCCTCAACCCAAAAGTAAAATAGGACAAAAGACTAGGCCAACTAATATCTGAACCCTAAGCCAAGAAAAGGAAAGAAAGAAAAAAGAAAAAAGAATAGAATACCTGATGCAAACATAATAGAAAACCCCATTCACCACTTAAAACCTCTCCCCGGATCATAACAAGGCCAATAGGTTGTATAAAGTTACAAGTTCACCAAGTCAGGCAAGACAACACCTAGTCCAAAAATTAACCAAAACTAAAAAAAATAGAATAAAGAGAAGCCCGCTAGACTCAAAGATCCAGCAAAGAGACCTAGGCAAAAGTTAGGGCATCCTAGAGAAAATAGACAGCCATAAAGCTTGAAAAGCCAGGCACATGGATCTGACAATAGTTATGCTTAAATTAAATTATATGATGACATCATATTGAATGGAAATATGCTTACGAGTTAATCTTCAAAATGTTCAATTAACAGAATTGTGAAATGTCTTGCGAATAGACATGATAAGAAGCGGCAACGCACATCGACAGCCAAGAAGTCATCATCGCCAGAAGCAGTTGGGGCGGGCAAGTGACTCCCACTCCTTGTGCAGCCATATGCTAAATAAAAACAAATAATCATAAAAAGATATACCTCCTAAGTTGAGAAACCCCAAAGGAGTGACTTAGGCAAAAGTTAAGGCTAGCCTGCTAGGTTGAAAATCCAAAAAAGGGCGAACTAGGCAACATTACGGCAAAATAGCTCGCTAGATCGAAAATTCGAAAGGGCAGTTTTAGGCAAAAGTTAGAGCAAGAAAATAAAAAGAAAGTGAAAAAAAATGATAGTAAAAATAAGAAAAAGAACGAGGCTATGGCTCACAAGTAGACTCCTACAAAAGGCATCTCCCCATCTCTTCCCCGCAAGGACTTGAAAGACAAGCACCTAGAAAGCAAAAAGTGTAGTCTCCAAACTCATCAGACCGAAAGTTAAGTAGCTAAGTTGAGAAGAAAATTTGACTGCATCCCATTAAACATACATCGACAAAGTCATAAGGTTTACTGCTGGAGTATCAATGACCAAACATACATCGATAAATCCAACTAAAGTTTCGAGAAGCTATAACAAGGACAAACTGTAGGAGGCCAAGTGTACATCAAGCACTCAAGGGCACCAGATCAAGCCCATTCTCAGGAATCCTTGTAACCTCTGCATGTCGGCGCCCTCCTACCTACCCCAATTCAAACACATCATGCATAAATTAGAATAGATGCATGCATACATGAATAAACCTTTCAACAAAGAATACCAAAGATCTTTGAAAAGGTATAATGCTTAACAAACCCCGCAACTCAAACACAGGCCTCAACCCATGCAAATCAAGATACTGCTTAAATAAGCAATTCAGTTATGCCTACCCCCATTCAAAATGGAATACTAACCACAAGCTATTATCCTTTTCATGTGCAATGCAAAACTTGTTGGCCTCTCAGACACCAATTACCCTCAAAAGACCTCGATATCGCGCACGAGGCATCCTCAAAAGACCACGACATCACGTCCATGGCACCTTCAATAAAAGACCTCAGCATTGCACCCGAGGCATGCTCAAAAGATCCACGACATTGTACTTATGGCACCTTCAATAAAAGACCTAGGAATCGCGTCCGAGGCACCCTCAAAAGATCTAAGCATCGTGCCCAAGGCACCTTCAAAAGACCTGGGCATTGCACTTGAGGCACCCTCAAAAAGACCTCAGCATCTCGCCCCCGAGGCACCCTCAAAAGACCACGACATCGCGCTTGTGGCACCTTTAATAAAAGACCTAGGCATCGCGCTTGAGGCACCTTCAATAAAAGACCTAGGCCTTACGCTTGAGGCACCTTGAAAAGACCTAGGCATCGTGCTTCAGACACCCTTAAAAGACCTTGGCATCACGCCCGAGTGCGAGGCTCCAATCACCTCAAAAGACCTCGTTATCACGCCCGAGGCACCCTTAAAAGACCTAGGCATCACGCACTAGGCACCCTCAAAAGACCCAGGCATCGCGCCCGAGGCACCCTCAAAAGACCTCGGCATCACGCTTAAGGCACCCTCAAAAAGTCCTCGGCATCACGCCCAACGCAACCTCAAAAGATGTCAGTATTGCACCCGAGGCACCCTCCAAAAGACCTTAGAATCGCGCCCAAGGCATCCTCAATAAAAGACCATGGCATCGTGCCCGAGGAACCCTCGAAAGACCTCGTTATCGCGCTTGAGGCACCCCACCAAAAGACCACTGCATCATACGTGCCCATGGCACCCTCAATAGACAATGGTATTTCATTGACGTACCCTCGAGAAGACGGCGGTATTGCACTGATGCACAACTAAAATGACTGTACCGTACCCACGTGTCACATTAATAAAGGTACACATTTCGCAACCCTACTATCAAATTCTTACTTTGGTCAGATTCATGCTTTTCACAAATAATTTTTAAGATTTTCACTATAAAAATCATTTTCTCAAAGCATTCCTCCTCTAAAGGAGGGGGGCAAACTGTTATCACCGAAATTTTCAAGTTAAAATTTTTATAAGCCCGATGATGATACATTTTAGTTGGTGTAATGCTCTTAAATGAATAACGTGTATTAAACCCCAAAGCCTTGTCAGGCTAAGCTAGTGCTAGGTCAAGCTTAAGCTAGGGTGAGCCTAGGGCTGAGCACACGCGAGTTCAGGCTAAGCTAGTGCGAGATCATGCCAAACTTATATAAACCCTCATCCACCTTCACTTTAGAACACACATTTTACATATCCAAACCCCACACTTTCTCTCTAATCCCTTCACCCCACTTTAACCTCTCTCTACACATACCCTACACACCAAAATCTCTCTCATTACATACCAAAATCTTTCTCTCCTTACATATAAGAAACCTCTATTTACACTCCTCCTCCTCCAAACACAAAAAATCAATCCAACTCTATTCACCTCCAAAAAGATCCTAGAAAGTATTTTCAAAAATTTTACACTCGTTTTTTGTTTTATAACTGCATACTCCTTATTCAACTGTTTCAAGGCGTTAAAGACAGTGGTTTGTAGTAATTTCTCCTAAGCGCCCCAATCTATCTAATCCCTTTCTATGTATGTTTAATTTTATGCTTATGATCACCTCACATGTAAATAAAGGATAAAAATGGACTTAGCAAATGTTATGATCATCCCAAATACAAAGATAATAAAATTGGAAGCTTACCAAAGTAAGCCCCCGCGTCTCGCATATTTTTTCACCTGAAATGCTAAGGCTAAAATGAATCTGGCACTAGATTAGGATTAATAAAGCACCAAAACATGTCAAAGGTAAAACCTAAGGTGCCAAAACTCCTCCTGATAAGGACTAGTAAAGGCACCAATATGCCTCCCATCTAGGATTAGTTAGGGTACCAAAGTACCCCATTCTTAGGTTAACTCTTGTCTTTCTCACTCATATGCTAATAAGATAAAAAAGGTTGGTGAATAAAATGAATATAAGATAAACTTAGGCTAAGACAATTTTATTAGGATAGGCAAAGGCTCATCTGATCTAATGGAGGCTACGCTTGACTGCCTAGGCAGATAAGGGCGCTTTTAAAAACCTTCACTATTCGTACCTAACTTTCTAAACCTAGAATCTCTGATTTTAGGGAGGGAGAAACTTATGTTCTCCATAGGGGGTACAAAATTGTCATCCTCACTCTTGAATTGTCTCAATCTCATCAGGTAGCGACTCTTTCTCTGAAATGGTCTTAATACCATTTTGTAATCCCTTAGGGCCCTCAACCGAATGAATCATTTCAAAACAGACCTAATACGAAGAATAGATCTCGGACGAGGAGTGCAAACCCATAGGAAAAGTCGGCTGCTCGCACTATTCAAGTAAGGAATCCCCTAACAAGTTGAATACTTCATGAAACAAATAGCAACTAAATCAAAACTAAGAGTTGAGTTGGCATTCCATAAAATTAGGTAAAAATCTTTCTCAAGTGATTAAACCCCTAATTCCTAAGAGGAGGAAACTGAATCTTTTCTCAAACCCACTCACTTAAGTTATGCGTTAAGATTAAGGAACTATTAAACCAAAAGATCTTGTAGATCTATCTCTAGTATCCTAATCAATCCTCAATCCCTAAGATGTGATTAATTCATAAATAGTTATCATAATAAATTTATCAAAATAAATCCCAATCAATACGTCGACTTATCAATTGAATTAGATGATTAAGCAATCAAATGAATAAAATAACTCATAGAAAAAGATTTAATTGCATAAACTTTAAATATATCCATATAATACAAATTAGGGTTCATCAAAACCAAAATAGTGAGAAAATTAGTTCCTACACATTGCAATAAAGCAATAAAGATTAGAGAAAAAAGATCTCAAACTATTTATGGATGATTAGATATAAAAATCTCTAATCTTGGAAAAAGAAGGTGGAAATGATGTTCTTTAATAAAAAATAACCAACCAAATCCAAAGTAATAAAAAGAAATTGAGTTCTCTAAATGTTTCTCTCTCTAGAAATGAAATAATTATGGAACCTTCTTTCAATTAGCCCTAAAAGTTCCTTTAATAGTTCCACACAGGGACCACATGTCGTGTGGTGTCCATGACTTTTGGTGGCTTTAGTATGTGTCTCTTTCCGTTCTTTACTTTGTGGGCTGTTTTAGGATCTCTTAGAAATCTAATTTAGGCTTATGTTCTTTCTTCCAAGTTGTAATTCTTGAAGAGTAGTTCATTTTAGGATTTTGAATCACCTCAATTGGACCTCTATAACTCTAGATAAGGCCCAAAAGCTAAGAATGACCCAAATAAAAACGGATTGTGCAACATCTGAATTCGACCCAAGTTTTCTCATCCTTAGCAATCTAATATGGAGTTGAGCCATGCATGACAATCTGCCTTTCCTTTACCTGAATCTCATGCTTTTTGATTCCATTCAACTCATTGATATGTATTTTCTTTATAGTGCCTAAAAGAACTGAAAATCAAGTTTGAACAAACAAATCATACTCAATTGAAGGTTAAATTAATATAAAATAAGTAAATATTATAGCAAATGAGTCCATAACATGCTAGAAGCGTGGTAGGCCACCTCATTTAAAGGATATAAATCCAAGAAAGAAAAAAGAATAAAATAAACCAAGTGACAATTCTAAAATTAATGTTTCTCAAAAACCTATAATAAAAAACACAGATAAAAAGTAATCGCAAAAGAGGTTCAAGTGTTTGAAAATGATGAAAACAATCAGATATTAAGTATATATATATATATACATATGTGGCAATATTTATTATATTAACTCTTAATTATCACATTTATGCTAATATAGATGACTTAGTAAGAATATATAACTCACTAATGAAGTAATGTTTCTTATAAGTATTTAAAGTAAGATTATTATTATTTACAAAAAAACTTTTATATACCGCTTTTTTTATTTATTATATAAGAATTAATTATCTTAGAATTTGATTTAAAATAATGAAAATTTAGAACAGTGTAAAAGCTATTACGTCCAAATAATACAGAAATATAAAAATTGCTTTACTATTTAATAGAAAAAAAATCAGAAAACATAAATAAATTCTTCATATAAAATATGATAATTCCCAAAAAAATTTAATGCATGCATAAGATAATCTAACATTAGACGTTTCTTACAAGTATTTGAAAGTAAGATTGTTATTTACAAAAAAAATTATTATAAGCATACCACTTATTTAATTACTATATAAGAATTAATTATCTTAGAATTTGATTTAAAATAGTAAAAATTTAAAACAACGTAAAACTTATTATTTCCAAATAATAAGGGAATATAAAAAATTGCTTAATTACCCAATAGAAAAAATTAGAAAACATGAATAAATTCTTCATATAAAATATGATAATTCCGAAAAATTTAATGCATGCATAAAATAATAAAATCTTTGATTTTAGCTTTAGCAAATTGCTTAAATTGCTTATATATATCTTTTGCTTTTTGGTTCTATATAGTATATAAAGAGGCTATTAGAGTATTATTTCATGATATAAATCCTTAAAAAAGTATATTGAAAATACTCTTATAAATCGATCAATAAATGTAATAAGCAAAAATTAGTTAATATATAATAACACTAATTTACATAAATAATTATGTATTAGTACAAGCAAATTGCTATTTTTTATCTTATGATATTCTTATTTACATTTATATTAGCTTTCTATAAAAATCATATAATACATTCTATATAATTTTCTCTATTTATTATATACGTACGTAAATAAATATGAGAAATATATATATTAAAAAAAAAATTTAATATATTCACTGCACTGATAAATTCTCATATAATAATTATTTTTTATTATATAAGATTTTTAATAATTTTCTATCATATTTTATTAGCATTTAATGTCATACTTAATTTTTAATATAAGCATGCTACATTATAGCCAAATATCTTTTTTTTGTTAAACTTTGTCTGTGACAGCCTATAAAATATTGTTAAGTGGAAAATGACCGTTTATACACTTACTAGCAACTTACTTGTTCTAATATTATTGATAATCTTATGATCTAATTTTTTAATTGGCAAATATCTTATTTTAATTGTAAACGTATCATTTATTATATGCTTTAGTTAATTTCTTTACTATAATTTTATTTAACTATAATTTTATTTTATTACATAATTAATATTATCATTAGCATTTAATAACTTTAGTATCTGATAACTATAAAAGAAATATTTAAAAAAGCATTATAGATATATAGTAAATTTATGGCATTAAATAATTATTAATTTTTTATTATATTTAGCTATCATTTTATTTTAATAAATATTTAAGAACTAATCATTTTATTTGGGATTAAATACTATTTACCTTGTATGATTTGGTCTAATATATATGAATCGGTCCCTGAATTTTTATATTATATTAAAACTCCCCTTGAATTTTAATAAAACTAACTACTGTCCCATTCCGTTTTAGTTGAAGGACTAAACTAGTAATTTAAAATTACAATTTGATCATTGAACTTATTATCAAATATCAAACTCGTCCAAAATTAATTTTATTATTAAATTAGAGTGAAATCTTATTTTTAGCACAAGTTAATTTTAGTGTCTAATTAAAATAATAAATTTAATATTTCTTTCTTACTCTAATTCTTATAATTTGAAAAAATTTAATTCAAACAAATTTAAACATTTTAAAACTACTTATATTTACAATGATGTTATTAAATTATTATATAATTTAATACTAGTTGTTAATATGAAATAAATATTTCTAGTTAAAAAATATTTTTCTATTGTTATTTTTTATTATATAGTATAGTTAAATTATATAAAAAAATAAAAATTAAATTAAATAATCATATCTTAATCCAGTGATAATCTAGACACCAAGTTGACAAGTTCACTATTAATGAAGAAGATCATGATAATTGATGGGCTACTGATGCAACCTACACCTAAGGCAGTGAACCTATCGATGAGATCTAGCACTAGTGAGTATCAAGGTCATATCCCTAGAGATCGGGTGAACCTAAAGTTTACTACTGTTCGCTATGTTATCTAATCTGAAATAAGGTGTGAGAAGTCGAAATTACTTAACTAATGACTATGAATGCAAATAAATGAATGAACAGCAACGACAATCGAAAGACAACCGTAACAAAAGAAGCAAACCCGAAGGGGACCTAAGTGATGGAATTCTAAGGTTGATTTTATAAATTACCAATTTTACTACACGTGCCTAAATCCTGAATCGAACTCGGCTCCTCTCTCGAGCTCACCAAGTTCCTAAACCTGCTCTAACCTAATGGAATCTCTTCCTATTAGATTATTACAGATTAGCATTAAGCGTGATTTAGATCTATTAAGAGTTGTTAATTCTTAATCCGGCGAGTGAATTAACCTTATCTCTAAGTGTTAACTACCAGTTCTTACTATTCAATTTTCAGTTGTAACAAGCATTTCTCAATGTCACGAAACAACCCAAAAGAAAATTAATTCAACGTCTCAAATTAACTGAATCAAATTTTATTACTAAACAACAAGAAGATTACAAGAATGGCAAATAAAAATTCAATAATTAAGCACAATCCATTAACAGAGGTGAACCCCAATAGGTTCGGCAGCCCTAGTTACTCATAATGAAAGAAACAAATACAAAAGGAAATAAACAAAAGAAAAGGAAATGGAACATGTATCCCCTCTTTTTTCGAATCGGAGTGGAAATGTCGCAAGCACCGATTCTAAAAATAGCCTCAAGTATGGATCTCGGATGTCTCGGTCAATCGTCTAGAAACTTCAATCTTTGCTTGAATCTCCCAAATCAATCCTTTGAACTGATGTTGGTCTCCCAAAAATGTCAAGAACAGAGGTGTAGAAGTAAGGGGTCGCGCGCGTAGAGAAGTCCAGAAATTAGAAGCAGAACCCTCTCTCATTTTACGTGCGCCTACTTATAGGCAGAAGTGCCCTAGCCCGTGCCACGGCTAGTGCAAATATGCACGGCCTATGCCAATATGCACGGCCCATGCCAATATGCACGGCCCATGCAACGGGCAAGGAAGGCCGTGCAACAGGCCGTGCAAATGTGCATGGCCGTGCAAAAGCCTTGAATTGCGCGCCAATCAAGGAATCGACTCTGACAAATATCTAGTATGCGTAAATCATCCATATAGCTTGGTTTCTGATCGAAAATCAATCAATTTCCCATCAAGGAGTTTGAAAACCTGAAAAACTCAGAAACATACCAAAGTGCGATCAAATAGGAATAAATATGACTCAAATACACGAATAAACGACTGATTAACAATCAATAAATATGTATAGAATCATCTACATCAAACTACCCCACACTTAAGCATTTGCTTGTCCTCAAGCAATCAACAACTCACTCCTCAAACAGATACCAAATAACTCAATCAAATACTTTGCAGGAGGTTAGCTCAAAACAAGTCTCAAAACTCCGTGATGAATTTCCTCAAAATCCCCAAATCACTAAATCTTTGAGAAAGAGAATAAAGTTAATAAAGCTGCTAAAATTAAAATGATAGACCATCCAAACTGAGAATTTGAGAACCATGCTTACAAGATGTCACTCAAAACACACAAGTGTATATAGGTGAAAGAATATCGCCAAGCTCTCAACCCAAAAGTACAGAAAAAGGTGCTTACCATAAGCTTGCTTATAGATCCGATCTCCACTATTGTGAAATAGTCAATAAACATGATCAAAGGAGCCAGGTTGTAATGGGGTTAAGGCAGGGTACAGAGAAATATGGAAAGTGAGCTGAAAGTTGCTGGAAAATTATGTAGGTAATGCAAGAATATAGCCAAGGATCAAATGCTGTACCAAAATTGAACACTAAGTTGCTTTAATAATAAGATGATGCCCGAAATGATTTTTTTTTAATCACTACTCCTGCAACAACAGATAATGTAAGATGAAGTAATACAATGCTCAATCAAAGTAGTGAAATGATATGTACCATTTGGATTGAAGAGAGCATCTACGAAAAATCTAGTAACTTAGTGAATATATACAAATTGATCCAAAATGAAATGCAGCATAAACGTACATAATTTCCAACAATAATGGTAGAAAGAATGGTAGAATGAATAGAAGTGATAAAATGAGTGTCAGAGGTAAATTACAATGAAAGGAAAAGGCTAAGGCTCAAAACGGGTTCACTAAGAGAAAAACAGGGTTAGGCTTTTGGCCAAATTGTGTAATTCCTAAGTGCCCAAATCATCTCATGACTATCAAAAATTCATGTGATTTCAAAAGTCATCATAAAGCAAGTTCTAGAAACAAAAATTATGCACAATGCTCACTAATGAAAAACAGAAGGAGCATAAAAGCCTCACCATTTGAGTGGGATAAAATTGCATGAATTCTCAAACTAAAGTTTAAACAATCAAACAATCTAATAAACATCAATATTAACAGTGTTCTATATCCAAGATAAAGTAAAATGAAAAAAATTAAGGAAAAACACTAGTTTTACCTAGCTTGATCAAAATTAAGAGATTCATTCATTGCCTTCTTTCAACAAGATTCGATAAAAGCTATACGGGTATCCATTCAAAAGAGAAAAATTATCAACTACTTGATTAAAACAAAACTCAAGATAAGGACAATAAGAATGAATGGACTCAATCAATAAGGGAAATGAAAGCAAGATAAAAATAGCAGAAACAAAATTGGTACCTAAATAAAACTAAGGTACCTACCCCACACTTGAGAAAAATACTGTCCTCAGTGTGAATAAGGTATGCACTCCCAAAAAAGAAATAAAATACGCACAAAGAAGCAAATTATGGGAGTCCATAAAAAAACCTGGAAAACTAAAAGAAAAACAAGACAACATAAAGAGATAAAAACTAGAAAGTCTACTGGATATTGCCCTTGATGTGTGCTTTAACATTCCAAAATATGTTAGTCCTCAAAATTACGTATGAGCATCGAGTATGCTAACTCCTGCAAAACTCAAGAATAAACACATCCCAAGCAACATTTAGTAAAAGGTTCAATAAAATAAAATATCCTTAAAATAAAACCAACTGAAGTATCTAACTAAAAAAATAACTACATAAATAAAAGATGTCCAAAACTTCAAAAAAAATATATAGATTCGGGAATGCCTCCTGAAGGCGCTTATTTTTGTTCGAGTCGTCTAGCTGGACTCTGCAGCAGCATTCCTGTATCGCGGGCAAGTTGAGAAGGTGGGCTCAATGTAAGTTAGGGCCTGAGGCATATAAGCGTAAAGAGAAGGTCATTTCTAGTTATTTCCATTGAATTGAAACATCATTACCCATTACAACAAATTATTTACTTTTCATAATTATGATTTTAAAAATATTATTATATATATATATATATATTTAAGTATGTTATACTTCAGTTAAACTAAAAGATTTTAGCAAGTGCTTGGTTTTAAATGTCCATCTTGGGCTACGTGAGACAAGGTGTGATAGTCTCTACTCAGACCACCGATCAGTCTCTAGTGTTGAGCTCTCCTACTCTTGCTTTAGATTTCAGAAAGCGTCCTCGGCTAATAGACGATGATGGTTGTATTGAAGTGGATATTCTTCATTCTTCTTCACAATGTCCTGATCCTCTTCCTTATTTAGAGAAAAAATTTATGACGACAGTAACTGTTCAAACACCTCCTCTAGCTGAGGAACTTGTAGGTTTAATTAACTTCAAGTTTCTCATGATCGAACTAAAGCTGAGACTACCGAGCATATTCTCCAGAAGCATTCCGAGGACTTCTCTACTAAAGAGAAAAAGTGAGAAGACAAGCTTTGAGCTGTTAATCTGCTAGTTGAGAATGCTACAACTCAGCTTAGCACGATTGTGGCTGAGAAGAGTCACGCCAACCCGTGCATCACCGAGTTGGAGCTAGAATGTGCAGCCATTACCTCTAAGCTTCCTAACCACACCTTGGTCAGTGAGAAGCTTGTAACTGAAAAAAAAAGGGCTTCTACTCCAAGTTGTCTTTTCTCTTTACGAGCTGTGAGGAGGCGATGAAAGAAGTTGTCCAAAACAAGTCTTCAGATGCCAACCTGAGCTTCCTTGAGGAGTTGGATATTGAGGAGATTGGCAACAAAGCTCAGGAGAATGCTACTAAAGAAGCTGATGGTGGCGAACATACTGAGGCTATTGGAGGCAAGGCTGTTAATGTAAATCCTCATTTGAGAGACGGTCTTAATGTAGAGGGCGATGTCATTGAAGCTCTGGACATAATTAACGATGAGTCTTGAGCTTAACAAGCTTAGAATTCTTTTCTAATGTTAATGAAATATATATTTTTCTTCGATATGGTCAAATCTTCATTGTTTGATTTCTTATTTTCGTTATTAGTTTAAGTGTTGAAGCTCCCTTCTTCACCTTTTGTATAAATCTTACTAAGTATAATAACTCGGTAATACTTAAAACTAGGCAAAATTTCTTACCTCAGTTTTTCTTTGTTCTTTCTTTTCGTCTAAGTGTAGTAATTCGGTAAGCTAATAATGCAAAGCTTGATACATATAGATCAATGTTTTTAGAAAATTGCACTGATAAAGTGCTAAGTGCTCTAAACTGAGCTCGATGCACCTAGATTGGCGTCTTTAAGACAATGCATTAATAATGTGCTAGATGCAAAAGCTCGGTGTGCCTAGATCGACGTCTTTAAGACAATGCAATAATAATGTGCTAAGTGCTCTAAGAGAAGCTCAGTATGCCTAGATCAATGTCTTTAAGACTACACTAATAATGTGCTGTTAGATGTATGTCCTAAAAGTCAATTGGACTTTTTAATTTTTGGTTCATATATTATGATATTATTATGTAATGAATATCTTTTTATTAATAGCAGTTGTCTATCATTTATATTTATAGTAATATAATTATTGAATGAGTCCAATAATATTTATTAAAGACTATATTCTCAAGAGTTGAGAATATGAGTGATGGATGATCTTTAGAATAAATATTATAAAATAGTTCTTGATAGTAGAATTAAATATTAGACATCTTTAATCCGAAAGACCAACATAATGTGTTTAACCCTATGATTAGTATGAGATACTAATAAATATAGGATGGTGAGTCTCATGCCATTTAGTATAAATTACTAAGTTAATCATTATGGGTCACCTATGAGACAAGTGGAATGAACATAACTTGAAGAAATAATGAATCACATGGATGATTTCCTTAAGTCACTAATTCATTATTAAGTTATGATGGTATATCTAATCCTTAGACCTAAGGTGACAAAGTTGTTATGTAATTGGAATTTGCTTATGCTTTAGATATCCGTTCATACCTAAAATGGGTACTTGTAGATAGTGGCTTCAGTTGCATATGTATGGAGGCAAGTGTTCATTAACAAGGAATCCATTGCCTTGAGTAAACAAGGGGAATATCTTATGTGATCCGATAACATCTGGACTAGAAAATCCTTGGCCGAGGTAATTATGATTAATGGAAAAAGGATTTTTGCATTAATCATATTTAATCGAGATGTATCTTGAATTTGGTCATAGAATCAAGTTAGTGGATTTGACTATTCCATGATCATAACTTGATCAGGATATTGTTCAATGGAAGGATTTAATTACACAGTAATCATAAATAAAGGGTTCATGGATAATCAATATCTTTATTATTAATGGGGTTAATTATAAAATGTTGTTAGACGTCATTTACAATTTATAGGAATGATTAAGGGACAATTGATTAATTGTTTCCTTAGTTGAATAAAGTGTCTTAATTAATATTAAAGAGTTTAATGTTAAATTCCCATTGCCAATTAATAATGAACCTAGAAAGTCACACAAGTTAAGATCAGCTCAAGCACGGCGATGGACTTGACTTGTACCTCGAGTAGGAACACTAGCCTCTTTCGAAGTTAAAGTGTATAATGTCTAACTAATGATAATGTATAATATATAAGTGTTATATATTGAAGGAGCTTGATACATGTCTTCACAAAAGAGTATATAGTGATATGTGTTTGTACAATAGCTTGACACGTGTCATCACAGAAGACTTTTATGATGACACGTGTTAAGAAATTAGCTTGGCACATGTCATCATAAAAGGGTTTATGATGACATGTATGGAGAAAGCATGTGGACACGTGTCATCATAAAAAGAGTTTTATGATGACATGTGTTAGGAAAGCAGCTTGACATGTGTCATCCCCAAAAGGATTTTATGATGACATGTGTCAAGAAAGCAGTCTGACACGTGGTGTCAGTATAACTTGACACGTGCCATCACAAAAGAGTTTTATAATACATGTGCCAATATAGCTTGACACTTGTTATTATAAAAGAGTTTTATGATGATATGTGTCAATAAAGCTTAACACATGTCATCACCAAAGAGTTTTATGATGACATATGTCACTACTGCTTGACACATGTCATCATAAAAGATTTTTATAATGATATGTGTTTGTACAACTATGTTAAGGATTATAAATCCTTAACACTATATAAGAGAGTTTCTTACTACTATTATCATAAGAGAGATAATTTGATATACTTACTATTAAAACAAGGTTATCATAGTAGGAAACTTGAGAGAGGAGAAGGAGTTCTTCATCTTCAAGAATTGAATAGCTTTGCTTTAGGTTGGTTGTGTGAGATAATCTAGATGATTTTCAATTGTGGATCTTTATTTGATTCTCTAACAAAAACTTCATCAACAATCAAGAATTGAATTCTGCTCTTTACAGGTTGTAGTCTTTTTTTTTTGTTCTTCACCTTCATAAAAGAAAAGTCATTTTCTTTTTCAGCTTAAATCCTCAATTACTACTTTTAACCTTAATTTCCATGAGATGTGAAATGTTTACAGTTTCTGTTGCGCTACTGCATATGTGTTTTTCCAACATGTGCTAGGTGTTCTACGAGGAGCTCAGTGCACCTAGATCGACGTCTTTAAGACAATAAACTAATAATGTGCTCTAAATGAGATACTTTATTAATAAAAAAATAAATAAGAAAATATGAAAGTAAAATATTTACACTTTAATGTGCCTCTACATGGGCTTTTTTCTAGTGTCTATTGATAGTACTTTTTAAGTACTTGGACATTCCATGACCAAGGAAGCTCTTTCCTTGCCATGTCAGCTATTATGTATGCATCTCCTTTGAGTACTTTAATGACTTTATAAGGCCTTCCCAATTATGTTGTAGTTTACCAATACCAACTCTTTTGCCCATGTCAGCTCTTCTCATTACTAGCTCGCCTTTCGAGAATGACCTAGGTCAGACTTTCTGATCATGGTACTTAGCAATTCTGTGCTTGTAAGATTAAATCCTTCTGTTGGCTTCTGGTCTTGGATAACCTTATGTAATCCTCATTTTTATTTTTATCAAAGCATTTTATCCGCAATGTCGCATTCCTATTTCAACTAGTATTACTGCTTCTACTCCATAAGCCAATCTAAAGGGTGTTTCACCAGTTGCTGTTCTTGGTGTTGTTCTGTATGACCAAAGAACACTATGAAGCTCATTAACCCATATGCCTTTTCTTTCATCTAGCCTTCTTTTAAGCCCTTGGATAATTGTTCAGTTTGTGACCTTTATTATTCCATGGACTGAGGATGAGCAACAGAGGTAAACCTTAGGTTGATTTTCATACGAGTACAAAACCCTTTAAACTCCTTGTTATCAAATTATTTTCCATTGTCACTCATAATAGTATGAGGAATGCTATATGATTTCTCTTTAGAAGAAGTTGGTGGTTCTCTTTTCTGTGATGGTCACTAGCTATAGGGATGAACTTCTTCTAACCTGTTGTAGGTAGAAAAGGCCTTAGGATGTCCATGCCTCAAGCTGCAAAAGGCCATGGGCTAATGATTGGACATTATAGTACGAGCTTCTTTGCCTTCTTATACATGGTCGGCCAAAAGTATCCTTGAAGAATCACTTTTCTTGCTAAGGTGCTAGCTACATCATGAGCACCATAGATCCCTTCATAGATCTCTCTAAGAATATAATCTGCCTTCTTTTTTGTGATGCACCTAGACCAATAATGGGATATGGATTTTTTGTATAAAATACCCTCCTAAAAGGACTACATGGCCAAGGTCTTTAGTATCTTAGTTATAGCACTCTTATCTTATTATAATTTCCTTTCTTTAAAGTACTCAATGATCTCTTTCATCCAAAGATCGTACTCTTTAATAACCAATATCTCTTCTTTCACTATGTTAGGCTCTTCAAGTGTAGAACGGAACATTATTGCTCGAATCACCCTGTGAGGTAAGCTTAGCTAGGTAGTCTGCTTCTTTGTTCTCATCTCGTGGGACCTTGATGATGCTCTATTGGCTTCCATTATCCTCAATTCCTTTTAATATAGTTTTTGCCTGACCTACATACTTGGTGAGATCAAGGTCTTTAACTTCAAAACCCCCATTAACTGATTAACTGCTAATTATGAATCATTTATAATGCTTAGATGCTCAGATCGTACCGTTAACGTCATCTTTAAACCAGCGAGCAACGCTTCATACTCGACAACATTATTAGAAACTTTAAACTTAATTTTTATCGAGCATCTGAGCTGGAAGATGCTCCATTAACATGTAACGTCCACTTGACAAGAGCTTCGTCAACTTTTAATGCACTCTTAGGCATGCTCATCTCAGCCACGAGTCAGCCAATACCTATGCTTTCATAGCATTTTTAGGCTCATACTAAACATCAAAAGCTCCCACCTGGATCGACCAATGGACAAGTCGTCTAGATGTTTTCTATTATGGGATACCTTATTTCTGCCCCTTTAATACTTTACTTATATAGTAGATAGGATTTTGCTCTCCATCATCCTCCCTAACAAGGATGGGCGCGATGGTTTCCTTTATTGACACTCTTCTCTTTATTCAAAATTCTTAACATTCTCAAAGTTCTAAAGAATAATAAACCGACCAAGGACGGGATGAACCGACCAAGAGCAATTATCCTACCATTCAACTTATGCACTTAATTGATGCTGCTTAGTGGTCTCATCTCTATGATTGCTTTGATTTTCTCAAGCTTTGTGAGATCATGAATCCTAGGAACTTCTCAGCTTTGACACCAAAAGCACACTTGTCAAGGTTTAGCTTAAGCTGGTAATTCTCTAGGATGTTGAATGCTTCTTCTAGATCTCTAGCATGATCTTCGGCCCTAGCCGACTTGATGATCATATCATCTACATATACCTCCACAACTTTATTGACATAATCTTTGAACATAATGTTGACCAATATTTGGTATGTTGCTCTAGCATTTTTTAGACCAAAAAGTATTATTATATAGGAGGAGGTGCCTATGTTAGTGACAAAAGAGGTTTTCTCCTCGTATAACTTAAACATCTTGATTTGATGGTATCCTTAGGGAGCATCAATAAAGCTATATACTTTGTAGCCACTAGTTGAATCCACTAACTGATTAATATTGGAAAGAGGATAGCTATCTTTTAGGCAAGCCTTACTCAGATTTGTAAAATACACGCACATTCTCCACTCTTATTTGGTTTCTTAACCAAAACCATGTTTGCTACCTAATCAGGATAGATAACCGATCTGAATAACCCAGCCTTTAGAAGCTTGTTGACCTCTTCAATGATGGTGATCTGCCTTTCAGGAGCAAAGCTTCTCTTCTTTTGCTTGATTGACTTAAAGCATGGGTTGACATTTAACTGATGGAAGATTATACTTAGATCATCACCTACTATCTCTTGCAGCGAGCTAGCAAACATGTGCTTTTTCTCAGTTAGCACATACTCTATACTTTGTATTACTTGGTCAAACAACTCGGTATTGACCTGCACTACTTTCTCTAGATCTCCGCCTAAAGAGAACTTTCTTAACTCTCCCATTGGCCCTTCTTTTGTTGGATCTTCCAAGGTTGGGTGCATTAAATCTCTACACGAAGTGCTTGGCATGTCCCTTTGAGCATACTAAGATAGCACTCCCTCACTATCTTTTGATTTCCTAGCACAATTATGACACTATTAGAAGTTGGGATTTTTACTTTCAAATAGTTGATACTTGTGGCTTCCTTTATTTCCATCAGCATAGGTCGTCCAAAGACTACATTGTAGGCAAATGGTTAATCAATTACTATAAAGGAAGTTCGCCACTTCTTGGTCGAGCTCTTAATTCTGTCTACTTTTCTAGTCTCTTCTTCGAGCTTTATAGTTAGCTCGGTTATTCCCAAAGGTTGCACTTGCTGGCTACCTAAGTCAAGAAGTGGAGTTGTGTACCATTTCAAATTCATCACTCTCCACCAATGGCCTTGTAGCACTTCAGAGTCATGATGTTGACCATGCTTCCATATTAATAAATAGCCTTCTCACCAAGTAATTCTAAACAAATCTCGAGATTACTAGGGCATCTAGGTGAGGTATTTCAATCCCTTATCTATCCTTTTTTTGAGAAAATTATATTTGGTAGTTTCTCATGCTTGTAAAATTAGATTACTAGGGCATATTTGGTAGTCTCTTGGAGCTCTTATCGACAAACATAGCTCCTCCAAAAATCAAGTAAACATCACTTTTCTCATAATTTCTTTTCTTTAGGACTCCTCTCGACATCTATCTCTTAATCCTTTGGAGCCCCTAGAACTTCTATCCTTGTCAAACCGACCATCCTTTCCAGTGATGAACCTCTTAAGATGCCCTCTTTCAATTAGCCTGTCAATCTCTCTCTTGAGGTGAATGCAATCCTTTGTGTCATGCCCATGACCATTATGAAACTTACAGAACTTATTTTTATTTCTGGAATCTGTGGTTTGCTCCCGCATTGGGTTAGGATACCGAATATCTCCCTTATTCTTCTAAACCCACGTCAAAATATTGGTTCCTTGATGTGTTCAGAGGAATTGAGTCTTTATCATTACTACCTTTGGAATCACTCTTCCTCCTATCATCTCTATACCCTTGCTTAGACTGATCAGATTTTCATTTTGATCGATTATCATGATTGATCCTTATCCTTACTCTATAATCTTCATCTAACCTAATGAAGTTATAAGCTCGGTCCATGAGCTCTACATATGAATCTAGCGGATTTATGGTTAGAAAATATTTAAACTTTTTCATACAGGTATTGTCAATCATTACATCTATAGTTGTATCCTTGTTAAGCTCTCTTTATCTAGGCAACTTCCTTGTTGAACCTTTCGACAAAATCTTTCAAACTTTCATCTCTCCTTTGAATAGACTTCTTTAAATCGCTAGACCTATTCTTCGGACGGATACTGGTGACGAGCCGAGCTTTAAACCATTCAATAAGCATAGAAAAGTTGTATATTAAGCCATTTGGCAAGCTCTGATACCACTTTTAAGCACTTTTCCTTTAGGGTTGTTGAGAAAATCCTATACTTGATTGAATCTGATACATTATATGCAACCCCATCTTGATATTAAAATTGTTAATATGACCTACTGGATCCCCCAAGCTATCATAAGAATCCAAGGGAGGAAATCTTAATTTTTCAGGGAAATGCACTGCTAAAATGCTCGGACATAGGGGGTTACCCTTAGAGAGAATCTCATTTCTCTATTTTCTAGTTCGGTACTTCTTTAGAGCATCAGTTATTCTCTTATTAATAGTTTTTTCAATCCATATTAATTATGAGTTTGAGAATAGGAACTCTCCTCCTTGATATCTTTAGCTCAATTGTCTCTTTTTTGAAATCTGTTATCCTCCATTCGAGTATTTTCATCCCTGAAATTTGTATGGTTGGTGGCAGACCAATATCGATGGTATGATCAATTGCAGCAGGAGCTCGACTGGTGCTTACTGGTGTGGCTTGCCTTGTGAGTGTTTGACTTAAAACACTTGTATAATACTTCTTCATCTCTTCTACCTGTTGATTATACATGATAACAATGTCCTCTAACACTGACTGCCAAGGACTTTGAGGAAAACCAAGAGCTAGAGGTCAGCTCAGAGGTGTGATGGGCAAATGATAGAATGAGGCTTGAGACATAAATATTAGAGGTCTCTGTCCTATCTCCATTTTCCATGCAACTAAAAGGTCTTCAACGGCAGGTGGACCTCTCTAGGTGTAATTTTTTCACTGAAGATCTACTTTGATGTGAAGTTATTATGAAACAGATTTCTCTTCCAAGGCTGGGATGATGGCATGATTGGTGCTGGGGAACCAACCAATGGTGGATTGATTTCAAGAGGAATGAGAGGTTCAATAGGAGGATTAGCTATGGTCCTAGTTCCTAGAAGGAGAACATCTTCAATCTAGTTTTGGCCGAATGCCATTTAGCTTAGCTTGATGAGATAGGAAAATAAAGCTTTTTTGCCTAAATTTTCCCATAAACAGTTCCAATTGATAACTCATTAAAAAAGGTGAGCTATCAACAAGATCTTTTAGTCTGATCCAATCTCTAGAGCACTTGAAATAATGGTAAAAAAGCACCATATGGGGTTGTTCGACTACTAACTTCGATGATAAAGTTAGTGATTATGTAAGGGTGGCTTAATGTGTATTGAGTATGTAAAGTAGCATGTACTTAGTATGTTGTGTCGTAGCCCCTTATATAGGGACTGAAGGTCTCCCTATCTTACAAGAAGTAGGACTTTGTGGATGCACGAAGTCCTAACCATACTAGGATTAGTCTTCTTGGCTGTATAACAGAGTCATAGGTCGGGTTGGACTCTTCAACTAAAGTATGATCATGACTTGGTCTCTAAGACTCCAAGTTGTATTTGGATATGGACTTCATCAATCCCATCTTTCTCAGATATGATAGGTCGACATATAATACTTTATTATCAGTATTGTTCCTCCTTTAGGGCTTGTTGATCCTCTTCTTCTTCCACCTTATGTTCCTTTGGGGGAGAACACAAAAGATGTTAATACTGATGTGGAAGACGGTACAAGTAAAATGACTGATATTGAAGGCAAAGATGATGAACTGCTATCTGAAGCATTGTCTAATGATATGGATGATAAGGATGAATATAAAATTACTTCTAGTTTCTTGTATGATGCTGACGATGAAGACGACGATGAATTTTCATCTGATGATTTTTTGATCATATGAAGGTTGATGGAGAAACAAGGAGTTCGTAATTTCTTATGAGAATTTCTTATTATTTATGTTGTAAAATATAAACAATTCTATCCTTTTTTTCTCTCTTTTTTATAATGTTAGGTTTTTATTTAATATTTTATTTTTTAAAACTTTATTTTATGTAATATTAAGAACTTATTATAATATCAATCCTTTTTTTATGTAGTTTTTTTTTTTTTTTTTAGATAGTCCTTTTTATAAGTAGTATATAAAAGATTGGGTAAATATTGTGACATGTTAACAAAAAATAAAGATAGCCACCTACAAACTTATTGTGGCTTCTAAACGGGTCTATCATAAATATTAATAAACCAATAAATGTCAAAAAAACCAATGAATGGTTCAAAAAAAGATTAATTGTTTGGTCTTTGTAGCACTTGAATTCTGGTTGTTGCTATAAATGATAGTACATGTTACCGCGACATGTTGGTGCTTAATTTCTACTTTATGGTAATCATCTTGTTATCCAATACCAACTATTACTTTACTCATAATTAATTCGAGATCACTTGATTATATGGAATTTAAATATAATATTTGGTTGGAATTTAAATATAGTATTTAGTTGAAATCTATAAAATTGCTTTATTTTATTTTTAAATTACTAAAATACTAGACTTACTTTGTCATCTTTGTTTTATTTTCTCTCTCTCATATCTTGTCTCTCAAATAAAATAAATATATAATGGATTATGACTAGAAACATAATAATTTTCATTTTAACCATTATACATAAACTTTTTAAATTATTCATTGTCATTTCCTAACAATGTCAAACTTAATTATTCCATCAATATATGCCTTTTGTTTTATGAATGAAAATCCTAATAAACTATAAAAGGTCATTTGCAGATGTGAGATTCTATCCAAAGAATGTTGTTAAACTCATTTATTTTATAGGCAAAACATCTCATCTACCATGAACTTTTTTCATTTTTATAAATATACCCTCACCTTTAAAATTTATCAGTCTAGTCCATTACTTTTGCATTGCTCAAATATACCCTAGCTTAATTAAGCGTGCGGCAAATGGTGACATGGCATGTATATGTGGCACTATTTTTGCTAAATTGATCCTATATCATCAAGCTCTAAACACACCATTTAGAGCTTGATTTACCAAAGATAAGAGGAGTATATGATGCAAATACTGTTATTTCTATTCCTCCCATTCAATTTAAACCTTCCTAGCTGAATTGGTTTGAAGTTCTCAAGCTCAATCAAATCTACGTGAGTTCCTCTCTCTTTAGAACTAAAAAATTTCAAAGCTTATCAACAATAACTACTTCTTCTGTCTGCAACTTGAGACAAGCAATTATGACTTACTACTTCGCAATTCTCTCATTTTCTACTTATTAATCTCTGATTCACAACGACGTGCTTCACCAGAGAAGGAGGTGGCAATGAGGATGCTAGTGGAGAAGACGTTGTCATTAGTAGATAATACATTATTCTTAATCCACATCTCTCTCTCTCTCTCTCTCTCTCTCTCTCTCTTTGTGTCTCAAACATTGTCAGTATCTATTTTTCATATCTAGATATCAAAGAAATTACAAAAAAAAATTCTATGATAAAAGTTACTGCCTTTCTCAAGTATCAGGAGACAGAGGATAGGCAAATCTAAGGTTAGGGTTAAATTTAATCTAATATAGGGTTGAGTTTAATATAATAAAAATTACTTTTCATTAAATCAATTTGGATTTAATTGTTAAGAAAAGTGAAGTTTGAGGATCGAAATGATGATTTTCGCAAGTTCAAGGACTAAACTGAAAACTTTTTTTAAACTTTTACTCTTTCAGCTGAGTCGGCTCTACATAGTGCTGATTTATGGTTTTCAGTTTTTTGATATTTTAACATCTAAAATGACTTTCTAGAAGGATCTATGTTGATAAATACGAGATTTTATTTGATTTTATAAAAAATAATCTATTAAAAAACTTAAAATATATCGATATATTCCCAAGGTTTCCTAAACCCGAACCTTATAAATACATGCTTAACTCTTAGGTTTAAGGGGGGATACCAATTGGCAGTAGATACTTTTTTTTAAAAGATACAAAAAGTTGAGACACTAAGAAAAAACTAAGAGAACTAGAAAGTTTTTTAAGAGAACGAAAAAAGCTTTTCCATATCCCAAGTAGTACTGGATCCTCAATTAGTATTCGATTTAACTGCATCATCGTCTCTTGAGACTCGCAGAATAATAAACTGCGGTAACAACCTAAGGGTTCCCTCCTCACATCCACTATCATCCATATCATCTTCCAAATTAGACATTTGGTCATCATCTTCTTGATCATCTTGGGTCTCCCTTCTCCTATGGAATTGATTGTTCCGTGTACTATGCTCCCGTTGACTTTGAGATTCAAACTTGTCAAATCTATCCTCAAAGTCACTTAGTCTCTCGGCGAACCTCATCTCCATCCTCTCCATTTTATATCTCCTTTTTTCTTCTATTAGAGATTGATGATGTAGGACCAATATTAGCATAATTAATGCCATCTAGGCATGCCACATTACGGTTGATACACGCCTAATTGTGCTAGAGTATATTTGAGTATATTTGAGTAAGAACGTAAAAGTAATGGACCAAACTGATAAATCTTAAAAGTGATGGTATATTTGCATAAATAAGAAAATCTCATGGTAGATTAGATGGTTTTTTCTATTTTATATGAAATGATATTGATGATGATTTCATAAAATTCTAAATTTAAAATGATTGGTGGAATGCGTCAAGTTGTTTAATCAAATATCATAAATCAACCATTTATTTCCTAATATAGACATGTCATTAGGATTAACTCATCGTTATATTTCAGTAGAAAATTAGACATTTCAATTACAAAAATAGAAAGACCATACTGTGGCTTCCTTATTATTATAATCCTAGTTTGTGTAATAATTAAATCTAAAATATTATGCCTATAGGATGTATCATATATATTGTAACATTTATAATAAATAAGGTATAATTATCATAAAAAATACAAGGTTAACATCTCTCTAACATGCATTTCCAAAATTGTATATTTGAAAACTTGCTTTTAAAATCTGTATACAGTACAACCTCTTTATTGTCATACACTCGAGACCAAATAAAATTTATGACTATGAAAAGGTTATAACTTAATGGAGGTTTGAGTATTAAAATTTTTCTTTAAACTTAATATTTAATCTTGTAGATGAAATTATATAAATTAGAGATAAGATACGCCAATATCTTGTCATATTATATAAATAAAATTGATGAGACAAAATAATACTATAGTAAGACAAAATATAGTATAACATATATTTTTTAAAAGTTATATATATAAATATTACTATATAGAGAAATATTTTCTTAAGATGAGAGTTAAAGAATCTATAACTTATTATAATAAAGAATTTATTTCTATTTATAACTAGTCTAAATTAGAACCGTAAATTTTATCACTATATAAATGTTATTCCTATATGGAATATCACTGTAGAGAGGTTTTTCTATATATATATATATATATATATATATATATATATAAATAAAGATCTATAACTTAACTATTTAGTAAAACATATAGTATAACTATAGATTAAAAAAAAAACAACAAATATGCATATAATAGCCTGATTGAGGTTCAAACAATGGTCTTATACCATGACGTTTAAAGCCGTAACCACTAGACCACTGGTGACTTTCCGAAATTTTTAGTAGTTTCTTTATAATGTAGATATTTGAAACAGCGAGTTATCAATAACAAATAAACTAAAGTAAAATCATAAGGTCGCAAAACTAAACCTGACACACCTTTTCTGTAGCAGTACACTTTCAGAGATTCCCTTCATTTGTACTTCAAACTTGCTTAGACTTCTTTCCCCCTACATTCCAGTTGCATGTGAGACAAAAAAATTGAAAATGTCTTTTAGTTTCAGATCTTTTATCCCTACCAGCATTTAAAAAATGTAGTATTATTTATTTATGCTTCCTCACGGTTTGATTTTTTTAAAATCCTTTGTTTTCTTTTTTTTCTTATTAATAGAATGTCGCAGTCTTTCATTATATATTCTCTTTCTGAATAAACAAATTTGTCATTTTCTCCTTGCTTTTTTATTGTCTATTTATTTGCAAAATGCTTTACTAACTTAGGAATTCTTGGCAAGAAATTTCACTGACATGTATTCCAAGTCTAAGTGACAGGGAAAAGGCCCCCTTCGAACTCAGGCTTAGTGAAGCAAAGGCTTATTACGGGAAGTTGAAGTGCAAAAAGTAAAGGTGTCGTTGTGTCAATTGGTTTTGATAATTTTTTTTAGTTATTATCAAATTCTGGCTAGATAGACACTCGCTTTCAAGTATTTGTCTTCAAACAAATTGGTTACCACTGGCTTGGATAAAGATGAAAATGAGAAGCAATTTTTTCCTTTTGGAGGAAACCATAATGCTGGAGAAGGTAAGTATTAAGATGTTATGGAAGAAAAGGGTTAAGCACTAAGTTTATATTAAACGATGTTCTTTTATTTATTACTTGTCATAGTTTTAAAGAGCATAATATATATTTTCTTGTTGCTTAATTAGGTTCTAGTCACCAGGTGGATATTACCCCTGCTGCTGCTATGAATGTGCCTGACAACCAAGAAATCGATAGTTTCACAATTGAGTTGTCTGAAAATGAAAATGATATTTTTTAACAAAGAGCTTGTAAGCATACTTACTGTTTATGTGGCTCATTTTATATTAATTTGAAAACAAGTCTCTAATTTTGTAATTTAGATGAAAGAATATTCCTATAAGGATACTACACTAAAAATTTGAAATAAGCTTGTCAAACAGTGATTGTTGGAGTGTTCTCGTATACGAGAAGAATCGAAACGAGGACGAAGCATGTATGAAATGTTACATTCTTTCTATTACTACAGGTTGAAAGGGGACTATAAAATCTATTTTGTTGTTCACCAAATAACAAAATAGATGCCACAATATTCAATGAAAATTACCATGAGATTTATAGTCCTTTTGGACCAAAATACCAGTTGCAGGTAATTTAATTTAGTTAATGGTTATTATATGATAAGTTGGTGTAGTTTTTAGTGATATGAAAATAGTTAAATAAAGGATCCTTATTGCACTTTCTGAATAGTTGGTGTAGTTGTTGTACCGGACTTAAGTATTACTTGTTACTGATCTTCAATGCAGGAAGTGGAGTTATAAGGAGGGTTGACTATATTAGTTTTACTATTTTTGTACCAGTTCGGAATACAGGACACGATTGGTAAGTTGATAAAAAAATTATACTGTGTTTCTTCCTTTTTGTTATAAGATAATCGATAATCAGTATTCTAATTATATGGATTTACTATGCTAATGAAAATAGACTCTTCCAATAAATGAAGCGTATGCTCAAATGGGACTTTATACCTATTTGCCCTTATGAACCGAGGGGGTTGAATTGGTGAATTAAAAGAAAGATAGGAAATAAAAAATCTTGCTAAAAAGATAGAGAATGAGTAGAGAGGAAAGAACACAAGAATTTATAGTGGTTCGGGTGTTAACAAATCCTACGTCCACTCCCCAATCTTCAATTGGATATTCACTATATATTAAGCTTTACAAATTGAGTTTCATAAGCTTACCCCTAACTTAGTGTTTTTGTGCTCACACACAACTTGTGTTTTATGGATCACACACAATCTTCACAAGACTTTTACCTAGGCTAACTCTCAAACCCAAACCCAAGTATTTTGGCTAACACTCAAACCTCACTAGAACATTCAAGCTATTACAACAACCAAGGTTATTAGAATTAATTACAAAAGAGAGAAAACTGAATGCATAATAATATAAGCTATTGGAGCTTGTTGATAAACCATTAAAGGCCATTTAAGGTGGTTTCTATACCCTAAAAACCTCAAGCAGCCGTTACATATATATCTCCAAAATCTCACCAAATTTTGTTTTAGGATAGTGCATTAAATGCACTGTCAAAGTGCAAATCGCAGTCGCGATTCTTGAAAGTACTCCAATGACTAGTAGGTGGAGCACTTAGTCATTGGCACTTCAAAATATAACTGTTAGCGAGTTGTAATGATCACAACACTTCATGAAATTCATTGTCATGCCTTTCTTGGGTGCAGTTTTATTTCCTGTAACCCTTTTCTTTCTGACTTAAAAAGACTGATTTTACGGTCACACCTCTTATGCTATGGTCACAATTTGTGACTTAACTATCCAAGTCATTTTGTCCTCAAACTTCCTATTTTCGTGGTTGCGCCTATATAGGGTGCGGTCGTGATTTTGAGGCATACTTGAATTCTTTACTTTGATCAAGCTACAACAACATAACTCATGAGACATTAGGTCAAGACCTCAATTTGTGTGTCAAGATCAAAATTAGGGTTAAGGCTTTATTTTATATTCACTCACTCCTTGACAAAGCATCTAGGCTAACAATCTCCCTCTTTTTTATTTTGACAAAAAAATTGAGTTTTAAAAAGAAATATGAAATAATAAGGCTAAGGCTTTAGTTTATATTCAAAAATAATAAATTTCCCTTAAAGGTGTTGCTCTCCCTCAAGTATTGGATATATGTTATCTTTTTATCCTTAACTTTCACATATATCTTTCTATTCCCATTTGTCAATATTAAAAAGATTAAAAGGACAAGATAAATAAGGAGTGAGTGAAAAGATTAGAGCAAAGAGATAAGGAACAGTAATTTAATTAATTAAACATGTAGAATTACAAGTGCACATGGGAAGAAACTAATAGACAAGAAAGAAATTAAGGAAAAAACAAAGACACAAACAAAATAAAAAATATGAAATGCAAATGATATGAGAAAAGAATGGCTTTAAAGACCTTGAGAACCACTTTATTCCTCTTCATTCTCTTCCTCCTCCTTACTAGACTCATCATCCATAAACCACCAAAAATCCACATAACAAGGGGAATTCCATAGTACTTTTGCATCTCAATGAAATCCTAATAAATATGCTTGAGAAGCCTATAAAACTTTTTAATATTTTTTGCTTGCTTGGTCGTGAAGATTATCATTCTATCACTTAAGGTGATCCTTCCTTATGGGATATTTGTTTCTTGCTCAGTCCTTTCTTTCTCACTTCTAGTCTCCTCAACATCTTCTTCTTCTTCTTCTTTCCCTTCTTCAATGTTCGTCCTTGCTCTTTTCTTCTCCCTTGTTTGCTCCATGGTGGAGAAAGCACTAGTATCCAAAATCACTTCAAAGGAATCATTATCTTTCTTTTTTATCATTTTTGAATGTAAAAAGTATTAAAGGGTGATTTAATTTGTGCTCATGCGTAAGGGGTGCTTTAAGAAGGCTAGGTTGGTGGGGATAAGAAGTTTAAATTAATTGGCAATCATGGATACATAGGACGAAACAAGTGTGCATCCACAAGAAGACTTAGGAAGATGGACAAAGTGATTAATGAGAAAATATATCAATTGGATGGGTTTATTATGGATCATGCAATAGAGTATGCATAAATCTTTTTGAGTTATTTTCTCATTACTATCACACCTTCCATGAATGGTAAGAGTGATGATCCTATGGAGGTTCCAATGGAGAAGGGATTTGATGTGTTTAGCATTGGAATTTTATCTATTTAGTTTCAATAGAAATGGTTTTTCAAAAAGTGACCAAACTTGGAGATCTCCTAGCGGGTGATTCCTTGATCTTGAAAATTGAAGATGGTGCCAAGTTCATTTCTTATGAGGGAGTACTTTCGTCCAAAGAGGTTGAAGGTTATTCCAAAGTAGCTAAGATCTCCTATTTGTCTTTTGCTTACCTTAAAGAACTTAAGAATACCAAGGTGAGTTCTTTGTAACCATCAACATTAGGATAGGCAAGTCTCTCCATTTGGATGTTGTTAAGATGTTTTAAAACATCTTCTTAGACTCCAAGCTTCCTAAAGTCGACATTGAATGGAGCCCTTAAAGCCTCAAACTTTTCTTGGCAAGCACATTGTACTTGTTCCTGACTTCTTGATTAGTTCCCTTCATTCTAGTACAAATGTCAAGAGAGGAGGCAAGAGTTTCTTTATCTTGGGCCTTACCCTTGCCCTTGTTTCCTTGCGAAGTGGTCTTCTTTGGAGCCACTTGAAGAGAGAAGGAAGAGGATGATATGATGCAAATAATAGAATTTAGAAAGAATGTCTTGAAAGAGAGAAATTCTTAACTTGAGAGAGTAAGAATGTGTTAAAATGCATCTAAGAGCAAATAGGAGGGATGTTTATACCCAAAAACTAGTCAAAAAATGGTAAAAAATCCTTAAAGAGGTGTAACTCCTCATAAATTGCTTAAAAATAATGGTAGATTTTTTGCAGAATTCGGGCTTCTCTCGACCGTGATCCTAGAGTGTGACTGTAAATTTCAAATTTCTATCAGAATGGCTAATTTGACTAGCTTCACGACCGCAAAAATAAGCAGAATTCTAATAGAAGCAAAGCTTCAATTCTTGCCTGTTTTCGCAACCATGCATATTGAATTGCGGTCGTGATTTTTGAAATCCGTTTGATTTTATCAGATATTCAGTTAATGAATATCCATTTAAAATTTAATGAAAATCAGATAATTATCAATAAAGTCCAATAATAATCATTAAATATTCTTTCTAGAGCATTCTTTTATTAATGTTGGGGTTTTTAAGTCAAAATATACGTAAAACGGAATTGAATTTGGGAAATACGCTAATCGGCACTATGTAGAGCCAATCCGCCCTGTGCACAGCCGATTGGCTTAGGGGGCAAAAAAGTTCTAAAAAAGTCGATATTTTAGTTACTGAACTTGTAAAAACTGTCGTCTCACTAGTCAAACTTAATTTTTCCTAAAAATTGAGTCCAAATTGATTCTAATAAAGAAATTTTAGTCCAATTATTCTTAAACCTATCTGAGATTCGCCCATCCTCATCCTCCAAAGGCTCGAAAAAGGTTATAACTTTTATCATTTTATTTTCCATAATTCTCTCGATATCTGGATCCAGAAAATGGGTCCTGACAGTAACTTTCATCATCAGATTTTCTGTGATTCCCTCGATATCTAAATCCAAAAAATAAGATGCTCATAGAGATATATCTTAGAGCAATATATGGATTCTCATTTTGGAGTTAAAGCTCGATTGCTTGTTTCATGGAGTGAGAGAAATTTAGGTAAAAGGTATTTCAAGTGTGCTAATGGCCAATGTGAGTTCTTCTTCTAGCATGATAAACGATTTAGCAACCACATCAATCATATGCTCTTGCATTTGAAGAAGCAAGAGAAAATATTGAGTCTAGAGAATTCCTGATTGAAATGAATTTGTGATAGAATGAGTAGTACCAGTTACATTGGAATGGAGGAAGAGATAAAAAGAACTGAAGGCACAGTTGAAGGATATTACTGAGATGAGAAGGAACTGCAGGAAACTAACAAATCGATAAGATATGTTGCAGTATATTATGGTTGTTATTTTAGTTGTCTTTCTTCTTATTATTGTTCGATATTTATAAGTTTGGTGTAAGTTTGTCTTATAAAAATTAAGTATGGTATTCTATAGTAGTATTATTACTAGTAGTTTGTGTAATCAATACCTTAATTATTGCTAACACGAGGCCATAATTTTTTCTGTAATGAAAACCCTAATTAAAAATTACTAACTCCATAAGGACTCCAAAAAAAGACATTTTTCAAAAGTATAATAAAAATGTTGTTTAAGATATTATATGGTAACATGAAACCTAATACAAAATACATTGCAAATCTAATAAAAATTTCATCTTTGTTTACCATAGAAGACCCAATTTCTATTTATTTGCCTTTAGAAATTTTTTGACTTTTACGTGCCAACTTTGACTGACTACAGTTGGCCCTATTGTGCCCAGTTTTCTTATAGATCCAAAAATGATGTTTTTCCACTACTTTTCCCTTAGTCTCTAATGGAGCACCCTTGGATCGCACAAAATGTAGGTTGCTGATAATATTTTGGTTGTTTGTCACTATACGTGGTCATTTTGATGGTTGGCTATCTTCTAATAATGTTTTTAGATTTGACTCGATCAGTAGTTGATGCATTAGATATTCAATTTTAGACATGGCAATCTGGTATAGATCTTCTATTGCAGATGCAATGTGGCATACTGATGACTTTGACCATCAAGTGATCCAAACCTTAATTCCTTGACATGTTCCATTGAGATTGGAATCTGTTCTTTATTGTTGTGCTTACAAAGTAGGACGTTCTTTGCCTATCGTCTCTTCATATCACTTCGAGTATTTTTTTTATATTAACTATTTTCATTGCATAAAACATATGCGTACATGGCCACCAATGATTTTCAAACCTTCCACAACTACCTGTAATGGCTTGATCCTGTTGGCGGATTTTAACAATAAACTCGCGTATAACATTGTCTCCATACTTAATGACCGGAGTATACATGTAATCCTTTGCTATCTCACCTGATATTTAAAAATATTTATTTCCTATTAAAAAAACCTCATACATGAAGTGATACAAAGTGATATTTAAAAATTAAATAAAAAAACAACCTTCATGAATGCAAATCTTGTGTAATACTGCGCAACTGACTTTTCTAGAGCTTTTATATGTGTCTGCAAAGGTGCTTTAGTTTGATTGTTAATAAAATCTTAATGAAGCTCAGTATGTCTAATTTGATTCAAAGCCCTATAGTACTATTTGACAAACGCGTACAAACTCAATTGAGTATTCAAGAAGCGGTTCATGTAGGCATTCATGCTTTCACATCTTTGGCTTATCATCATTCCCAGTAAAAAACACGCCATAGAAAAAAGGCCCAGTCCATTTTTCTCTCCTTTGATACATTTCCAGCATCCATTCATTATCTTAGATATTGTATTCCTTGATTAAGAAGATCTAGTAATCTTTGAAATCTTACTTTAAGTACTTATTTAGCATGCATATTTTTAGTTTGGATAATAATTCCTCATCTATAGAAACTACACTTACATTTCACATCAAGTTCTAGGAACATAGCCTACGCATGGCACTAGGCATAACAATGGCTATTGCACTAAGTATAGCCTTATTTCCATCTGTGAGAACCGAATATGTTTGCTTACCTCCCATAGCATGAATGAATGTATGGAAAGTCCAATTATATGCATCAATAGTCGCTTATGTTATTAGTGTACTTCCAAAAATAATACTTATTTGATGGTGAATTAGACTAGAGGCATCTTTTTTGTGTTAGTCTTGTATGTTGAATCAATAACAACCACATCTTAAATATGACTGTAATCTAATAATGAATGAGTGTCAGCCCAGAAAATCCTACAAAGTCTATTTTCCTCGTCCACTACATATCTAACATACAGCCCGGATCATTTTTCAACTAGCGCTATAAAATATATTATTGTGGATTCAGTATCACTATCTAGTTTTGTTGTCCTTGCATGAAAACTTATAAGATTATAAAGATCTTTCACTATGAAACTGAAATTATCAAATATTCTTGAAGAATAGACCATGTAGTCCATTATTTAGCAAGTCTTTATTCCAACCCCTTTAATGGTTTTAATCTTCATTGCCTAATCGGTTGTGATATAGAACCTCCATGAATAAGCTTGAGCACCCCTTTTGAATTGTAGACCCCCAATACATTAACATAAAAACCCCAAAGACCAATTTGGTTCAACCCTTAAGAAAGGTTAGAAAACAAAATAGTTAGAAAGCTGATCAAGAATTAGAATTTAGAAAACTTGTTCCTAAATCCCAATTTTGAAACACTCTACAAGAAGATGATCAATCTACTTGAATGTTTCTTGGACATGCATTTTACACAAGAACACAAAGACAAAGCAAAGCAGCTTTACATTTAATAACCAATTCTCATTTAAAAATTAACCACCTTTACAATCAAATTCATACTAACCTTATAAAGGCTTTAGAACATCCTAAATTTTAACTAATAAGGATTTACATCTCTCTAGAATAAAGATAATCTTCCTAACTAAAAGAGATAACTTAAACAAAGTCCTAATTAGGGTAAAACACATGTTTGGCCACCCAAAATAAGCCATAAGATCCTAATTTATTACAATTGGCTCAATAACATCAAGCAAAAAAATATCTTCATTCTTCACCAGCTTAACTTTTGCCTCAAGTTCAATCATTAAGTCTTCAAAATGTTTATTGACTTATATAGAGCATTTTACCTCATCTACATCATCAATTTTAGTTTCCAAAGATGGCTTAATCTTTAAGCTGCTATATTGACTTTCAACCAACCTCTTCATTTCTTCTAAACTTTGTCAAATTATTTCACAAGCACTTCTTATAGATTTTAGTTGGAGTTGAATATTTATCTTCCTTAACTTGACGCAATTGTCTCACTAATTTCTTTAGCTTAGGTTTAAGATTATAAAATTTTATAGAAACTTTTGATGATAATTATCACTCCTTTATCCCCACCATCTATCATAAGATTGATAATGAAGATCTTGATATTGTCTAGCAAACTTCTCTTGATGAAACATTTCTTAACACACAACTTAAGTGTTTATCACTCAAAAACAAATCAAAATTAATTATCACTCCTTTATCCCCACCATCTATCATAAGATTGATAATGAAGATCTTGATATTGTCTAGCAAACTTCTCTTGATGAAACATCTCTTAACACACAACTTAAGTGTTTATCACTCAAAAACAAATCAAAATTAAAAACAAACATGATAACAAGAAGACAAAACTAGACTTAATGAACAAGATTAAGTCTAAACATAATAAAACACAAAAGAACAAGATGTAATGAAAAATTACTATCTTAATGGACGAATAAACGAAAAAGGACAGAATTAAAACACCAATGCGATTTAAAAAAAATTAGAACACTATCAATTGACTTCATCAAAGAACAAGAATAAGACTAATTGGACAAAAACGAAGAATTAACCATAAGAACTGAATTAAAAGAAATAAGAAAAAAATATAAGAAATCAGAATTGACTAATGAAAATATGAAAGGATAAAACTTGATCTAGAGCCAAAGCTTTAATACCAAATGATGTGGAACCTCCATGAATAAGCTTTAGAACCCCTTTTGAATTACAGACGCCAACACATTAACATAAAAACCCTAAGAACCAATTCGGTTCAACCCTTAAGAAAGGTTAGAAAATAGATCACTTAGAAAGATGATCAAGAATTAGAATTTAAAAAATTTATTCCTAAATCCCAATTTTGCAACAATCCATAAGAAGATAGTTAATCTACTTGAATGTTTCTTAACATGCATTCTACACAAAAATATAAAGACAAAAGGAAAACAACTATTAGGTTTAATGACCAATTTTCATTCATCAAATTAACCACATTTATAATTAAATTCATAGTAGCCTTATAAAGGCTTTAGAAAACTTAAATTTTAACTACTAAGGATTTATATCTCATCTAGGATAAAAATAATATTCCTAACTAAAAGAGATAACTAAAACAAAATCCTAATTAAGGTGAAACACATGTGTGGCTACTCAAAATAAGCCATAAAATCCTAATTTACATAAGTCATATAGATGGGCCTCATAACATAAGCCAAGTTAGGCCTAAAGTCTTCATACGCTCCAATTCAGCTTTTTTGGCCTACTTAAACTCAATTAGATTCATTCAAGCCCAAAACTAAATTACATTAATAAGCCTTAAACTTAAATCAATTCTTCAAGCCTTGATATATTTGTAGCCCAAATATTTTCGATAAGCCCATTAACTTGTAATATGAATCGTACTAGGACTCCTACTTGAATTAGGATTTCTAGTTGAATTAGGATTCCTTTCTTCACTTGAACTCCTAATATCATCAGGACTCCTTACTAGATTAGGATTCCTAGTTGAGTTAGGACTTCTTGTTGGATTAGGAGTCCTTGAGCTAGTAGGATTTGCATCATCAAGACTCCTTGTTGGAGTAGGATTTATTGTGCTAGCTTGGTTCGTATCATTCTCCCCTTTTTTGAAAATACTCCTTCTCGAATCTAGCCCGAATATTGTGAAAGAAGTAAACATATAATCTCCAAGAATAATACTAATTTATTATCAATCTGCAATCCTAATTCAACTAGGAGTCCTGACTCAACTAGGAATTTTTATCCAACAAAGAGTCCTAACCCAATAATGAATACTAATCCAACAAGGAGTCTTGATGATGCAATTCTATTAGCTCAAGGAATCATAATCCAACAAGGAGTCCTAACTGAACTAGAAATCTTAATCCAATAAGAAATCCTAATGATATTAGGAGTTCAAGTGATGAAAAAAAATCCTAATTCAACAAGGAGTCCTAGTTCGATTCAAATTACAAGAGTCCTAATCAGATTCAAATTACAATTAATGGGCTTATCCAAGACATCTGGGCTATGGATACATCGAGGCTTGAAGAATTGGATTTAAGTTTAAGGCTCATTAATTTAATTCAGCTCCTTTGGCCTTTTCAAGCTCAATTAGATTCATTCAAGCCTAATAAACTGAATTATATTAATGAGCCTTAAACTTAAATCCAATTCTATAAGTCTTGATGTGTCCGTAGCCCAAATGTCTTGGATAAGCCCATTAACTTGTAATTTGAATCACACTAAAACTCCTATTTGAAGTAGGATCTCTTTTACTGGTTGAACTCCTAATATCATTAGTGTAAACTTGGTGTATTTGATGTTTTTTATGATGAATACAACTTACATATATATAGGCTTACAAAGAGTAAATGATAAGTAATAAAGATATATCCCTAGCTAATTATAAGAGTGATCATCTACAATAATTGAGATAAGGATAAAAATGAGAAGAAAGACATCTTATCATATCCTAACACCCCCCCCCCCCCGCAAGCCTATGATCATCACTAAGAGGAGTTGTGCACAAAAAGACTTGAATTTAGTTATGGACAAGGCTTAGTAAATAAATGTATTAGTTGATCATGAGAAAAGACAAATTGAACCAACAAAGGACCAAAATATACGTGCAGCAAGAGCCTTGACTTGCTCAGTGTCTTTGCACAATCCTATATCCAGTGAACAAGTAGAAGTGATGGTTAAACATAACATATAGTTTCTTACGGATTCATAGCATATTCTATTATAACCAAATAGGCATTGTATGTTGAAATTCAATCTCTTATCTTTTTTTATTGGTGTTGAATGAAGAACTTAAAGTGAAAGTGTTGTTGTAGCTTCTCAAACATTATTACAATATAGTGAAGTGGACTATGAAAGACGAAGCATTAGAATGGTACAATGGAAGGACAAATCAAGTAGAATTAGTAGAAGGAAGCCATACTAACCTTTAAAGAATTAAAGTGGAGTAAAAAATGAAAGGGGTTCAAAGTCAGTCCCTTCTATTAAGAATAAAAATCTTTTATTTTAAGGTTATATTCAATGGACATGGATTTTTTGGTAATGATTTTGTGGCAGTCATTACATTATCAATGTTTTTCCCACCAAATATTATCTCGGTACATTATTTCTATCCTAGAATTTTATTTTTAATGGGATAAATGCTAGAAAAAAAAATGTAAGCCATCAATTAGACTGCATATTGTAATTTGTTCAATTTGGATTGGACCTAATATATATCCTTTTATTATTTTTTCTATTAATGCATCTGGTGGGATTCATATTTTCTAAGTTCTCAATTATCGAATGGATTGCTAATTTTGATATCAGGTTTTTATTTTATTAAATGTTTAATTCAGTTACTATAATCAATCAAGCTTCAACCAAATACATGCTTAATAAGCTAGGCTGTTTTATTTGGAATGTGTTAAAATGGAACATATATTTTTGCCAAAAACCTACAATCCTTATAGAGTTGAACAAATTAAACTCCAGTAATGAGAATATGAAGTAATGTTAATAATATTGTATATTATTACACCAAAAATGCATAAAGAAAAAAGATTTTGCTATATTGCTTGAATTGAATTTTATAATCATGTGCTTAGTACAGCTGAAACAACCATAAAGAATAATAATCAATAAATCACAAGTTTGAATACTAATGATGCAATTCACAAAGCCTCAAGTACAGTGTGTGTGGGTGTAGCTCTTAGAGATGTACAATATTTTCTAAGTTCTCAATTATGGAATGACTGCCTAATTTTGATATTAGGTTTTTGTTCTATTAAATATTTAATTCAATTACTATAATCAATGAAGCTTCAACCAAATACTTGCTTGATAAGATAGACTATTTTATTTGAAATGAGTTGAAATGGAATATATTTTTTGCCAAAAACCTATAGTCCTTATAAAGTTGAACAAATTAAACTCCAGTAATGAGAATATAAAGTAGTGCTAATAATATTGTATATTATTACACTAAAAATGTATATAGATAAAAGGTTTCGTAATATTGTTTGAATTGGATAACTTATAATCTTGTGATTGGTACAACTGAAATAAACATACATAAGAACAACAATCAGTGAATAACAAGTTGAATACTAGTGTTATAATTCATAAAGCCTCAGGTACGGTGGGTGTAGGTGCAGTTCTTAGAGATGCACATGGCACTATCCTATTTTTCTATGAGAAGAAAGTTAAGATGCATTGTAACTCGGATATTGTTGAAGCAATTGCAATGCATGAAAGCATGTTGGCCTGCTTGACTCGCTCATGGACAAGTTTAATCGTGGAAAGTGACTCCTTGACCCTTATCAACCAATCGAACCGAGAGTCATGTGGCCTCCATCTATTTCATCAAGTTATTGATGATTTTAGAGAGCTTAGTTTACGGTTTATTAATGTTTCATTTCTTTTATTCATAGAACTAGCAATAAGGTTGCCCATTCCTTGGCACAATTAGCTCTTTCACTTGACTAGAAACTTCTAATGCTGATAGTGTTCCTTATGATGTTGCTCTTGTTGTAGCTACCAATGTAGCTGCTCTTTCATCTTAATGCAATGATGTTTCTTTCAATAAATAAATAACTTATAACTTATTGCATAGTTGTCTTATAACTTAAATAGTCTAAAGAACAATAATCACTAACTAATCTAAAGACCATCCTAGACAAATTGATATTACTAGAAAAAATATATTTATCTGAAACACAACTGCAAGTATACTTAGTGACCTAGAGCTTTAACCAAAATATTACAGTAGAGCATCAGAATTAGAATAAGAAATAAGAATGAAATAAAAGAGAGTTTCATAAGAATAATAGAAAATAGGAATGAAGCAACACAATAAAACTTTTTACAAAGTAAAAAATAGATTAGATAGGATCATAATTCTTCAATTAAACAAAGCAACAAATTATTCTCTTCTTTATAGTCTAATACTTGTTAATACTAACAAAACATATAGTTGTCATAGCTGAGTTTAGCTAACCAACAATAGAGTTAAACAAAATACTAACAAAATAGCAAATTATCTTAATCACAAGAATTTCCTTAGTTGGGCCTCCTAATATACTTTTTTTGTCTTCTTGAACATATAACCATTTGTAGGCCATTATCAAGGTACCTGACATTACCCCGAGCTTCGAAAGTTTCCTTGTCCTCAAGGAACAATTCAGGAGATATTGTTGTCGTTTAGATAGAATGTTCTCACATTGACAAAGAACTTGCTTTGTTTCAAGTACTTGCTTGATTCCTCATCAATATGCCTTCGTATCTATTATAAATGAGCTCCAAGTTCTTGTTTTGTTTCTTTATCAATATGTCCTCCTGAGTTCCATTGGCATCCTCTACAACCATTTCAAGATGAATTTTATATTTTATGAAGATTGAGCTATAATAAATAGTCCTAATATTTTTCAAGTATCAACCAACTGCTATGAACCATTAGATATGTAATGAATATATGAACAGAATTTTAAAGAACCATAACTCAAATAAAAAATAGAGGAGTCTAAAGATACAAGTATTTTAGCCAATTAGCTATTTTCACATGACTTGCCAAAGTTCTCAGGATTTTGGACTAGTTAAATATATATTAAGATTTTAGAATTTTCTATCTAGTCACAGATTCTTGTAATTAGGTCTAATTTTAGCCTCCTTACTACGATAGAATTTACTCCAAAATCCACACAACTTCGATGAAAATTTAATCCGTCAAATTTGAAGTTAGGGTTCTTAATCACTAAAGCAGAAATGAATTTTTATCAGCAATTCCATGGTCGTCTATGAAAATTTTCATTAAGCTTAAGCTTCTTTAGAACTATATTCTACTGATAACAGAAATATATAACAAAAAATAGATAAGGATTGCAAGACATGCCTTTCAGAAATCTAATTCAATCTCCATAATCCCATTATTTGTTCATAAATATTGTGGCGATATTTCTACCCAATACAAGAAAACTTATAGTGAGAAATAAATAAGGCAAAAATAAAAATTCCATAAATCTAACAAACAAAAATAAATAAGGGTTTCAAGACATACCTATCAGAAATCTGATTCAATTTTCAGAATCAATTCTTTGTTCCTTAATATTGTTGCGCCTTTTTCACTCAATATAAACAAATCTAGAGCGAGAAAAGGAAGACGGAGTTCTAGCTTCTTTTTGTATTGGGATGCTCTTGTTTGTATAATTCTAGTTCGACTTTTGATTTTCAACGTCACTTTTAAAGGAGACTTCTCATGGATGCAAGGGCTGTGGAACTGGTAATCTTGTGACGAAAAAAATTACCAGCCATGAAAATTAGAATGGTGTTTGCTGCTTGGTGGCCTAGAAAGCCAAAGAAAGTGAAAGAAGAAATAAAGAATCTAGCTCCAAAGGAAAACTAAGTAAATTTATATAGGTGTTTATCAGGTAACAAGTTAATTTATAAAATAATAAATCAATTTAATAGTTTTACTGATAATATTTAAAGACCTAGATTAGAAGTGGTTGATCTAATGATTAAAAACACTAAGTTTATAGATAGACCAGGTACATTACAAAAGACTCTTAATATATAATGTTCTATATAAACTAATATCTAAACTCTTTACTAATAGATTAAAATACTTTTATCGCTAATGATGTAGCTCAAGCATTTGAATGCTATGGTAAGCATTCACTAAATTTGTAACATTATCATTACAGTCAATCAATTGATTCATATTATTATATGTAGACATTTAAGTTAAATTACAAGATGACTAGTATTTATAATTTTCTTTTTCAATAATTCTAGTTCAAATTTAAGCTTTAATTTCTTATTTTTTTCAATTGTAAAGTAGAATAAAGTCCTGAAAACAATAAAAAAAATTATTTTTATCTTATATTACGATGAAGTCGCAATAGAAAATAATAAACAAAAAAATTTAAATTAGAAAATAAAAATAAATATCACAATTATATTTATTGAAAAAATTATTAAATTACATTCAATCTGAAAATTTATTTATTAGTATTCAACAATAATAAATACATAAGATAATAATTAAGATACACTTGGAAGAAAATAAGCATCAATAAGCATACACTACTCAGAATTATTAGAAAAGAAATTTCTTAAAAACCGGAGTGGGGTGAGGCAAAACTTAAACTCATCCCCACAGCCAATGATAGGAGGTGTAAATTTCCCATGTAGGCGGTGCAAAATTGAGAAAGAGAAGAAAAACAGCTGCAATGATGTGCTAAAGAGAGGAAAAAAGCATACACAGCAGCATGCTTTTATTTCAAATTTTTAGTGTCAATTAATTAAATTGGTGCTTAATATATATATGATGACGCATAGACACTTTTGTCTATTAAAAAGACAAGTCAAATATAATTAGAATTGAGTGACCCAGACAACGATAATAATTTTGTCCTAATCGTGGGACATCAATTAGACATGCTCAGAGAAATAACTTTTAAGATGAAAAGAATCAAAGTTCAATGTGGCCCAAAGTCCAGCTAAATATAAAAGATTGATTTGTTGTCTTTTATCGAGGAGTGATAGAAGGCGGTGGCGATCTTATATTGATTATAAAAATAATATATCTAACATGAGATGTCAACTTTTATATTTATCATAAAAATAATAAATATATTTATTTATATTATATTGATTCAAGTACAGTAAATTGAGTCAAATTCATAGAAATAATTCATTTAATTTTATCTAAATTTTAAAAGTCATAAATTTTAGCTTATATTAGAATTCTTAATCCATTGATTATTTCTTAGTCTACTGGTATGTGAAAAATAAATAAGGAAAGTAGAAAATCAGTGATAGAGACTTCTAAGAACTTAAAGCATTCTTCACATAGAGCATGTCTTTATGAAGTGAGGAAGAATGAATACAAGTATAAATCAAGAAGGAAGTGGTGTTAAAATAAAATATATCTAAAAAATACAATTGAGTAGAAAAAGAAAGTAAAGTAAAGTAAAATATAACAAAAAATTGAAAAGAGTAGAAATTGAGAATATCCTTATCAACGTGTGCAAAATGTGGAAAACAATAGTAAATGCTTTTAAGGTGGGGAGTTAATTGAAAACCAAATTAATAACGAAGAATATATCAGAGCATCTCTTAATCCAGGAAAATTTATAAATAGGCAAGAATCTCCGGTAAGCAGACATCAACCAATCAAATATGAAATCAAAACAGACTCAGAGTCTATAGACTTTACCTCTCTCTCCTCCTCCCCCTTCTTCCTCTTTAAGATGGAACTTTCTGTTCATTCTGCTGCTGTTAATACATATACTTAGCATGTTAGATTGGGTCATGTATCTATCAATAAATTATATCATATACCTTATCTAAAGGGCTGCCCCATTTTTACAATTCCTTGTAATATCTGTCCTCTAGCTAAACAACATAGATTTCCTTTTTCTATTCATTCTATTCAGTCAACCTTAGTTTTTGAAATCTTGCATTTAGATGTCTGGGGGCCCTATTCAATTCCTTCCTTGACAGGAGCTTTCTACTTTCTTATACCTATAGAAGATTATACTCGATCTACTTGGGTATTTCTCATGTCTACTAAATCTCTGTGTTGCTTAATTCTTGAAAAATTCTTCAAATACATCGAACACACTTTAATTGTTATGTACAAACAACTCATACAGATAAATGGGACATAATTTTTAAAATAATTCTTGTCTCTAACTTTTTTCTTCCCTTGGAATTCACTACTAGAAGTCTTGCACTTATACACCTCAACAAAATGGGATAATTGAGCGAAAATATAAACATATTCTTCAAATTGCTAGAATTTTGAAATTCCAAGCTAATTTGCCAAATCAATTCTGGGATGAGTGTCCTTACAGCTACTTACATATTGAATAGATTATCTACACTTATTCTTGGTTGGCAAACACCCTATGAAGCTCTTTTTAAAAAACCACCAGTTTACTCCTTTCTTAAGGTTTTTGGATGTTTTTGGTTTGCTACTAATACCATTTCTCATAAAAATAAATTTGATCTGAGAGCCTTTAGATGTTTATTTCTAGGTTATGCGCATGATCACAAGGCTTACAAGGTCTATGATCTTGATACAAAGTAACTATTCTTTAGCAGGGATGTTATTTTTCATGAGGCTGTCTTTTCTTTTTCTGCTTCATATGCATTACGTCCTATTGATCTCTACTGTTTCCTACTGATTTTCAACAAGATGTTGAATCTGTACCTATTTCTCCACATCTTACTCTTTCTCCTTCACACTCTCTGCCTAATTCTTCTTTTGTTCCTCATTCTACTTCTCCTATTTTTGCTCCTGTCACAACTAGGAAAAGTGAAAGACAAAGGTCTAAACCTGTATGGATGCAACCTATGTCGGCTTTCTAATACTCCTATGTCGGCTTTCTAATACTCCTACTTATTCTGTGTCATCTCCACCTTACTTAATTCAAGTTGTACCTTCTTCATCATCTATTTTTTCTTTTTCACCTGCACACTTGTATTTTTTGGCTAATGTATCAACTATCTCTGAACCTGCTACATACGCACATGGACGCAAAGATCCATATTGAATTTCTGCTATGGAACAAGAATTACAGGCTCTTGCAGCAAATGATACTTGGAAAGTTACTTCTTTGCCTACTGGCAAGAAGGCCGTTGGATCTAAGTGGATTTTTAAGGTTAAATACAAGCCTAATGGGACTATAGATAGACTAAAAGCTAGGTTAGTAGCCAAGGGCTATAGCCAAATTGAAGGTTTAGATTATACTGACAGTTTTAGTCCTATTATGAAGTTGGTTACAGATAGGTTGTTTCTTGCTCTTGCTGCTGCTCATAACTAGCTTTGTTGCAATTAGATTATACATGAAACAACCTGATGGTTATACTAAAGCTCTTCCTATCAAGTTTTTAGACTTAAAAGGTCTTTATATGGCTTAAAACAGGCTAGTCGTTAGTGGCACAAGGAGCTTACAGGTTTTCTAATCTCTATTGGTTTTGCTTAATCTACTCATGACCATTGTCTGTTTACTCATGTTTATGGTAGTTCTTTTCTGCTACTTTGCTTTATGTGGATGACTTACTACTGACTGGCACCAACGAATCCTTTTTGAATGAAGTTAAACAGTTGTTACATGATAAGTTTACTATTAAGGATCTTGGTTATGCCAAGTATTTTCTAGGATTGGAGATTGCTTGTTCTTCTACTAGTACTTTCATTAATCAACGAAAGTACATTCTAGATCTTTTATTCAGTTGGTATGCTTAATTCCAAGCCAGCAACCTTTCCTTTGTCTAAAGATTTACATTTGCAACCTGATCTTGGTGATCCTCTGCTTGATCCAGACCGTTATAGATGACTCATTGATAAACTCTTATATGTCGATCTTACGCGACCAAACATTAGTTTTTCAGTGCAGCACCTCAGCCAATTCATGAGTTCACCTCGCAAGCCCCATCTTGATGCAGCTCTTCATGTTTTGCGCTATCTCAAGCCTACTCTTCACAAAGGCTTATTTTATTCTTCAGGTTGTGATCTTGTTCTTAAAGCCTTTTGTGATTCTGACTGGGCATCCTGCCCCACAACCCGACGCTCCATTATTGGTTACTGTGTTTTTTTAGGTTCCTCTCTCATTTCATGGAAGACGAAGAAACAAAATACTATTTCTCACTCTTCCCTTGAAGCCGAGTATCGCAGTATGGCTATTACTTCTTGTGAGGTCCAGTGGTTTACATACTTGCTTCGAGATTTTCAAGTTCCTGTGCAGCTTCCCGTTGACCTTCATTGCGACAATCAAGCAGCCTTCCACATTGCTGCTAATCTAGTGTTTCACGAGCACATCAAATATATAACGTATTGAGATCATATTCAATCTGGCCTCTGGCGTCCATGTGCAATCTGCTCTTCAATCAACACATATCTTCACTAAGGCCCTTGGTGCTCAGCAACATTCTTTTTTACATTCTAAGTTGAGACTTCTTGTTCCTCAGCAGCCTCCAACTTGAGGGGGGATTTTAAAATATGTATTTATGTTAGTTATTTACAAAGGGTAGTTTAGTATTTTTCCTTTAAGCAATTGTTGACTTAGTATAAAACCTTGCTATATTCTTTTAACTAGAGTTAACGAGTTCAATTCTCTTCCATATTTTATTTTCTCTCTCTATAACAACTTTACTCTTAATCAAAATATTCCAATTTTAGGGTTTTGTTCAAGTTGCAATAAAACTCTTTTTAGTATATATTTAAATATGATTTTCAATTGTCATTAAATTATTTTCTAAATTTGATATTTATTCTGATTTAATTAATGATAAATTACAATCAGTAAAAGTTTGTTTTAGTATATTTACCTATCCTTTCCCCTTTTGCCTTTTATATATCTTATGATTATAATACTGTAAATTATAGGCTAGATTTGACAAGGAAAAATGAGAGGCGGCGTATTTATGGAGATGGCTACAACAACAACTGTAAAATCTTCTTATTAGTTATATACTTGAGATCAAATAAAATTTATGAATATAAAAATGTTATAATTTAATGAAGGTTTCAGTACTAAAACTTTTATTTTTGACTTGATATATACTTAATTTTGTTGGTAAAATGATAGTAACTAGAGATAAGATATATTAATATCTTGTTATATTATACAAATAATGAGACAAAAATAATAATAAAATAAGACGATAAATATAAATATTACTATATAGAGAAATATTTTCTTAAGATGACACTTAAAAATTTCATAACTTATTATAATATAGAGTCTATTTCTATTTAAAACTGGCCGAAATGGAAATCAATTTTTTTTTATAATTATGTAGAGGTTATTCCTATGTAGAATATTCTTATAGAAAGATCTTACTACATTAAATAAAGAAGATAGTTTTTAAGATTATTTTAGCTTTCAATATCTTAATTTAAATTTATTTATATGGGCTCTAAAGAATTTGTCATGACCAATTTATAGGGTTTTCCAATTAAAAAGTTAAAATTTTAGTTGAATTTAATATATTATTTTAAAATTTTCTAACAATTAGACTATTTAAGTAAATATTTATAACTAATATGGATTAATATTAGTTATAGACATTTAGTTATATAGTAATACTTATTAGAAAATATATATTTTCCCTTTTGAATAATATACAGTAAAATATTTTTAAAGTCATACTTTTGAAACTAAATTAATTTTGTTATTATGAAGAGATTATGACTTAATAAGGATATGGGTAAAAAAAATATTTTAACTTAAATATCTTTATTGCAAGTGGCATAAAAAAAACTAATATAATTAATTAATTTTCAGCTTGTCAAAACTATGATATATGTATCACAAAAGGAAATAGACATAATTTTAAGATCCTAATACTTTTTATCTAAGTAGTGTAGGAAATATACAAAGTTTGTTTCAAGATTTAAAATACAATGACAACTTTGAAAAATAAATTATTGGGCCAAACAACTTTACATAAAATATTTTATTTCATCTTACACTTTTCATATAACATAACACTTACTTTTACAATGTATCATATTATTCAAAAGCTAAATTTTCTTAAAATAAGAATTTGAAAAGTTATTTATTATTAATATAAAGTTTTTTTTATTTTTAATTAGCTCAAGTTGAAATTAAAATTCTTTTACAGCTATGTAAAAATTAATTCTAAATAAAATACAATTGTAGAAAAGTTATAGTGTATCACTATTTATTTATTATAATATTTTTATAAAAAGTGAATTGCATGCTCTTTTTATATTAAATATTGTTGGTCATTATTTCGGTTCTTTCATATGTGATTAATTGCTAGTGTGTCAGACTTGTTATCTCAACTAATTACAATTAATACAATAAATGTGAAATGCACGATTATTTAACTTTTAATCTAAATGACTGTGCAGGTAATAAATGAACCTAAATTACTTTAGGTACTTAACTAAACTGAAGTAAATTAACAAGCATAATTAAAGGACAAAAGATCAAATACCCCCCTAAACTTGTAACTCAAGGTCAAATAAGCCTAGTTTCAACTATTTTAATAAATAGACCCATAACTTCTATTTTAAGGCCAAATAGATCCAAATTTTGACTAAAACTAATGAAATTGATGGCAACGGTGTTAATGATGATTTGGCAAAGTCGATGATAATAGTGAAATAGGAGCAATAATTATAAATTTTAATTTTTTGATAAAATACAAATATTTTAATATATAAAATTTAAAGTTAAATTTTATTTTGAATATTAAAAATTAATATTTATTTAATTAATGTAAATAATGAGTATAATAGACATGTTCATAATTTTTTCAAAATTTGGATCTATTTGGCCCTTAAATAGAAGTTATGGATCTATTTGTTAAAATAGTTGAAATTAGACTTATTTGGTCTTGAGCTACAAATTCTAGAGGAGTTCTTAACCCTTTGTCTCAATAGGCTAATAATAAACTAAGAATATAAAATTAATCTATGCGCGTACAAATATGAGCTAGGAACATGTAATTAATAAGATGAGAATATAAAATTAGCTTAGGAAATAAAACTAAGAGCTAAATTACTGTACGCTAAATAGTGTTAATGTATAATAAGAGTTAAGAATTTAATTACAATAAATGGACGTTGAAATAGTAATTGGAAAGCTTCAGGAACTTAATTGCATAAATTAATTGACTTAAAGAATGTAAATGATCGTTGAGATACATTTGAAAGTTTTGAACGTACTGTAAATTAACAACTAAAGATTGTTGTTCTATACTTTAAGGATAAAAAAAAGAGAAATTTTTAATATTTAAATATATTTGAAGGACCACCACTAGCTAAATTATCTTTAACTATCAATAGCAAGAGCTTAAATTACAGCTTTTTAAGAAATTAAGAGTATAATTGCGCCAAAAATTAATTGAAGGACTAATTCACTCCTTGCACTAAATGTTAGGGGCAAAAATGCATATCTTCCCCAAATAATTTGGTAAGAACTCGGGGACCCAATTGAGGTATTGCAATTTTGTGCCCATACTTTTATAAATAAATAATCATTTGTGAGGAATTATATAGTAGGAATACACATGATTCTGCCAGTCAATCGAATCATGATATGATTCTATTTTTCCAATTGAATCACTAAAGGGTTGTGTTATTTATTTCATTTTCAATCTAATTGTCACATATATTGGGACATAATCATCTCTTCATATCTTGAAAATGCAATTCAGCTACATTTCTTTTAAGAGCTTTTGCAAAAGGGCTAACAAAAATGAGAGAAAGGAGGATAAAGTCCGATAGGAGCTTAAAGCTCAAAGATTGAAGATGCTTTTTTTTTTTTTAATAAAAAAAAGGTTGTTGGCTACTCTTTGTATATTACATTTTAGTTATTTTTGACTGGGTGATAAATAATTTGAAAAATTTATATTTGATTTAAACTTTACAACTGTTATATATTTATTATTTATCTAGTTTAAAGATTTTTAGATAAATTCAGTTTGTCGCGAGGATTATGCCCTTCTTAATATAATTATACCATTTAACATATTTTATAATATCTTACATTTATATTGGTCCATCTCCAATCATGGTTCATAAAAGATATTATGTACTAACAAATATAAATGCAATATTTAATAGAATATATCAGACAATATAATTCATTATCCTATTTAGCAGATTGGGTTCAGTTCACCTAAAAAAAATCATTTAATTGTAGAGTATAAGATACCGGAGCAGGGAAGAATAATTGAAAAAAGAAATTAATGGGATATCAATTAATTCATTGGGATGATATTTATTGCTTTTCTTTTCTTTTCTTTTCTTTTCTTTCTTCTTTTAATTTTGTATGCAAAACGAATAGAATAAATATATTTTTTCTGGGGCTATGGTATTGCATTAAAGTTGTTACTGGCTGAGAACATTGTCTGTTTATTTAACTACCAGACCTGGCTAGTTAGCTTAAAAAGAAGAGGTGGTTCTGGTTGTGTTGGTACTTAAAACAAGTTTATCCAACAGAAAAGAAGCAAAACAAAAACCTTATATTGGCTGATTGCCTTTCTAATTGTTGAGAGTTTGCTGCCCACATCTTGGTGAGGAAAGCCTTGTTCTGTAATTTTCATTTGTAATGTAAAAGCATCCCCAACATTGTTTTTTTATATATCTCTCTATTAAATTATAAATAATTAATTCTATTTTAACTTATAATTGATTTTATTTTAATTTATCTTAAAATGCGTATATATTTAAATAATATTTTTTATTTTACTGTCTAATTAATATTTTTTATTAATAATACAATTATTAAAACAATTATAAAGAAAAAAAATAAAATATATTTAAAAAAGCTACTTTTTCCTCTTTCAATCTAAGAAGAGAATGCCACTTTTAATCATTTTAGAAAATTATGAAGTATAGAGTCCACTGAAAGCCTAATTTTAGCATATATTCATATAACAGAGAGGACTGTGATTTAAGAGTTTGTTGGAATTTGTTGGAGATGCTGTAAGAGAAATTCATAAAATAAAAAATGTCACCTGACCTGAAAACTTGGTAATACCTTCAGGATTTGAAAGCATATCCTGCTGCAGAGAGGACTAAAACTTCTTATCAATCATATCCGAATCTTGAGCTGAAGAGACAAGTGCTCATCTATTAAATGAATGATTCAGACAAGGAATTGGTTTGACACAAAGGTATATGCAGTCCCATATGTATAATCATACATACTGGTACATAGACCTGTTCATGGGCCTGGGTACCCGCCCAGGCCCGCACTTTTCGGATCGGGTTTGAATAATAATTTTTATGTACAAGCCCGGCTCGGCCCGAATCCATAAAAAGCCCGAAATTTTAGAGCCGGGCTTGAAATTTCCATAAAAATTCAAGCCTGACCCGGCCCGGCCCGGTCCGATGTTTAGTTTAATTAGAAAAAGAAAATGTCATACCTAGCATTTGAACTTGTGACCTTTTAACTTATAATTAAGTGCTACTTACTACTTAGTTACCTATTATTTTTGTTTATAATTTTATTGTTATTAATAATATATTTAAATAAAACTAAACTCAAGCCCGACCCGAACTGTATTTACAGGTTTAACAATTGGTCGGGCCGGGCCGGGCCGGATTTTTTTAAAAAAATTCGGGCTCGGGCTTGGACTGAGAGATATTAAAAAATTTCCGAGCTTGGGCGGGCTCGGGCTTGTTCAAAATAAAGTCAAGCCCGGTCAGGCCCGGCCTGAGCCCGCTCAAGCCCGGCCCATGAACAGGTCTACTGGTACGTAAAAAAAACTAAGAAAAAAAAAATCTAACAGAACTAACACAGTAACACACAGTAATCTTAAACTGAAGGTGGTAAAGATGAAAGGAAAAGAATCTAACTTAATTTGCTTCAACCAAAAAACAAAATTTCATTTAAATCCTTTTTATTCTAGGCATTGAAATCTATGCAAGGAGTAAAGGCCTTGCTAGTTCTTGATTATGAAGGATATACTACATAATTTAGTACATTTATTGAGCACCCATACCAAACATATCATGACATAATTTATTATTATTAGTATTAGTAGACAAACTCGCAATGCTCACACTTCTAATTTCTACAGCTTTGAAGCTGCATCTTTGTCCAAAAACCACTTCATCTCCACTTCAGGCGAAACCCTTTGAACAGGCAGCAGATCAGAATCTTCATTCTTTCCTAGTGCCTTTTGCACTGCATCAACTTCACCTGTACCGCACACCACCATTGCAACATATGCAGATGAGTTTATCACAGGGAAAGTAAAGGTAATTCTCTGTGGAGGTGGTTTTGGCGAGTCCTTAATAAAGGTCACCCATCTCTCCTTTTCGTTGAGAAGGGGATGCCCAGGGAACAGAGAAGCTACATGTCCATCTGGGCCCATACCTAAGAGCTAGAGATCAAATTTTGCAAACCCAGTCGATGAAACATCCATCACCTTTGTATCAACCAAATGCTTAATACGAGTTTCATAATCATCAGCCGCACCCTCAGCAGACAGGGTGTCATTAATGGCATAAACATTATCAGAAGGAATTGGTACCTGCAAAAAATTGGAAACAAAATAATTTATCCGAATATGCAATTACAAGCAACTGAGAAATATATTACCCATTGTCATGAAAGAAAATGTTGCATACTGATGTTAGACTGAATGGTAAATGCCAATTAAACATATAAAATTGCAAACAAAAATGCTCATGCAACCGAGGGATAGGAATTGCAACGGGTAGAAAAGAGGTGCAAGCCAAGCATGAAAGATATTTGTGCACATGAGTGGGAATCCAGTAAATCTACAATAAAAGCCTTCACAGAAAAATTCATCCATTATAAGTTCAAGGGTTCGACACCCCACAATTAGTATAGAAAGGCTTCTCCTCTCTTGAAGGCCCCATTGTTGCATCTCCAACAAAGTTGTATTAGATTGAGATCAAAATAAGTTCTTCTTTTTTGTAGGAAAAGATATTCCCCAAGCATGTGACATATCTCTCTCTACAAGAGATTGTTAATGATATAGAGAATTTTGTTCATACTCACAACGAAAGAAGAAAAGAACAAGAAAGACATTCTCTAAATCAACATAAAGAGTGAGAATCAGTGTCATAAGAAGTTCAGCAGAATATGTCACTTTAACTATGTCTTATTACAAGAGTACTAAGATTAACAAATTTATTGTTTAATGATGCTTTATTCCAGAAGCACTAACTACATTTCTTCTCTAACTTCTGGTATATGTGCCTATAATGGTATTTTAATTATTGTGGTAGCTTCAATTCTCGAAAGGAAATTCTATACTGCATTCATTATAGTTTAGTTTAAACACAATCATCCTTTTCTATCCAAAAAGAAAAATTTAGTGCAATGGTTTTGAAAAATCCAGGTGTTTTGATCTGAAGGTGTATTTGCAAAAGCGAGTGATAGTAATGCTTGTTTTACGGGAATAATAATCTTAAAACTATAGAATTGGTTGATTTACGAGTCAAGCAGTAACTTACATTTCACCTGGAGTAACAATATAAACAAGGTGGTCCACCGGGGGTGCAGGTTAAGCATAGTACATAAGAGGAGGGAAAATCAGGGAACTTAAACCCACCTGAGGGGTAACCAGTTACCTATTTTTTAAGCTGTCTCAATAAAGGAAGGCAATCTTTTTATTTAAGGAAAAATGACAGATTTTCACTGTGTCCTTTTTAGAATAAAATCCCATAAATTCAAATGCTTTAGTAGGTTTTTATATCCATAATCTCTCAAACTGTACACTCTGTTAGACCATAGATGGCAACTCCATTAGCATAGAACCCATTCTTTTTCTCCCTTATTGATTTCAAAATAGCACATTGCATTCCCAGAGTATGAGCAGAACAGTCCACAAGCACATATGAGTCCATCAATGCACAGCCCTCATTTCATTCATAGAATGCATTGACATATAGGTAATATGTAAAACATTTGAACGATGAAAATCCTCCATATATACATTTTGAACCTAGTTAAAGGCCAATCTATTTTCATACACTTGAAGAACAATATTAAAAAATGACAAGTGCAGGTGAGAGTGGAGAAAAGCAAACCAATTGTAAGCACTTGTATTCTAGTTGAGTGGTGTAGTAATGTATTAGGATATTATTAAAGTTATGAATGTAGAATAAAAGCAAGGCCAAGTAGGTTCATATCTCCCACAGGTTAAATGTGTTCAAACTTAAAAAAGAAATCAAGAGAAGGAAAGCCATCCAAGAAGAAAAATGTAATAATTAATAGGAAAAAGAACAGGAAGACAAAAGGGGGCATAAGTTACAGATTAAATAGTTTGTAACTTAAACTAGATGGCTAGCATATATCTATTTACCTTGAAAAGGACAAGAAATGAATTTTTCATAAGATGCAAAGCCATTACCCATCTATGCTTCTAGAACATAGACAAACTAAAATATTAAGTGTCACATTCTAGCACACTGTGACTGCTAGGCATTTGAAAGCAAGTCCCAACTCAGAGATCAAGGCTGGATGCATGAGTTTCTAATTCAAGCTCGAACATCTATAATCTAGATGTTATCATGAAAAGATTCCATGCCAACAATATCATGATACTAATCAGTTCAAGTGGAACCAACCTAACAAGCATTGAACATAAATATCAAGATGCCTTGCTTATACTTAACAAACCAACAAATGATTATCTTATCACAAGCATTAACATGATCATCAATTATTTGAGCCAATCAAATCAAGCTTCTTAAAACATATATTAACAAATAAAGTTGGACTCAATCTCAAGTAAAATCATATGAATTATAGAAAGGAAGCATGAAAAGTGAATCACAAGTCAGAACAAGTTTTAGATTTTTTGTAAGTTATAACCCTCAAGATCAAAGCAACCTTAATAAATTTTTAATTTCCATATCTCATACTTTTCCACCATGTGAATAATCATAACCATACAGAAAAATTGATCAAGAGAGTAACAATATGGTCCGGTATCACAAATAAGAGAGAGATCTAGATAGGTTAATAAGGACTAGTATCATATTCATGGACCAACTAAATGATTACATAGCATGTATAATACTTAAAACTCCTAACAATAAAATTTTAGCCCGAGTTCGGCATAGCTTTTCTAATCAACTTTTGATTTTTCATTTTATGTATTTTCTTAAAATCTTTCAGAATCTGCTTTTTCAAAACCAGCTCTAAGAAATGACACCAAAAATCATTTTGGAAATCGCAAGAAAAAATATTAAAAGAAAAATTATAATCTCTACTCCAAAAAGATGTGATAAACGGGGCTTTAATGATAATCATAACCAGATGATAATGCATTAAATGGTAGACTGAAAATTTGAAAAAAGAAAATACCCGACTGAGAAAACCATCCAATGCTAGTTTGTAGTTACTGTCAACATGATCTTTAGGGACCACTCTCTCATCCACCCAAAAGACATGCCATTTCGACCATTCTATGGAATCAACATGAGGTGGTTCTAGTAGTTTCCTGAAGAAACACAAACATGTTAAACAATAAATAAATACAATCAAAATCCCAAAACCCCCAATTCAAGATAAGTGAGTTGAGTGTAACTGTAAGAGAAGTTACCTTAGGGAGTTGATGAGATACCCACCAGACAAAACGACAGTGAAATAGCCTCTTTCTTTAGCAAAATTCTCAGACAAATCAGCAGTGTACTTGGCAAGAGAAACAGCAACAGCCTCCTCCGTGTTCGACACCTCCACCACCTTTTTATTCTCAGTCGTCATCCCTGCCTATTTGCTTTGATAGATTGGCCTCTCTGACGGAAGGAAAAACGAGCGAAATGCGTGTGCAGTTTGGAAAATATGGAAAAAGAGTTAAGACAGCAAGTTGCGTCATATGATTGGCTAGAGAATATAATTGACTTTTCAATACAATTTAAACACCAAATATATATATATATATATATATTTTGAAATTTAAATTCTTTTGACATATGTATTTAATTTTTGATATTTAAAATTTTTATTTTAATATATAAAATTTAAATTTATGTATAATTTTAATTTTTTTAATTTATTAATTCATAAGTTACACCGACTCTAATTTTAAAAAATAATTTATTAATTATAATTTAATATTATATTAACTAATAAATTAGTTTTATAATTAGATAATATTTTAATTCTAAAAATAATATTTTAAATTATATTTTTATGTTATATTGCAATAATAGATTAATTTTTAATTATATAATAATTTTTTATTCTAAAAAAGAATTATATTGATATATCAATTTATTTAATATTAAAATTAATTAATAAATAATTTTTATATTATTACATTAATAATATTTTAAAATTTTAAAAATATTTCGTTTGTTGTTATTTTTTAAAAAAAAATTAGATTAATATGAAATATTAAAAATTTTATTAAATTGTATCTATCAAGATTTTATAATCAAAATAATAATAACAGTTGTACAATGCACGGATAAATAACTAATTATAATAAATATCGATTTAGTTGGAGAATATGTTAAACTTTTTTTTTTTCCTTTTAACGATAAATATTGTTAGCCTTGGAGTATATTTCTAAGGGTACAATTAGAAAAAGATCACGTGATTTGGTGCTTTTTCATTTGAGGAATAAATATATTTCCATATTAAAAGAGCAGTATTTTATTTTTTTAGAATTTTTTACATACATATTTATGTTTTATCATTTTCTATATAGTTTGCTTATATTTGACATGAACCAATACTAAATTATGGTTTTATAAGCAATGTGGCATCTAACAATGTATCATAAAATTTATAAATATATTAAAATTTTATTTAAAATTTATTTCTTAAATTCAGTTAAAATAATTTTAACCATTTATTATGATTACAAGATATTTAGTCAGATGCTAAATATGTAAAAGTACTTATGTAATTAAAATTTTATATTTTTACTAATACTTACAATCTAAATAATGAGAAAAATATTAAATATATTTAAGAAATATTAAAAAAACACACATGTTACTTATTTGATAAAAAAAAACTTGTCCCCTAAATGTAAAAGCATCAAACTACATTATAATTCTTTTGAACTTACCTTTATTTCTAATACACTTATGCTAACGGTTGCTATGATTGTAATTATATATTCAACTTAAAAAATTGAAATTATGTTTTTATTGGATAATTCATATATATAAAATTTAAGTAATAATAAAATACTTATCATATAATAATTGGCAATATTTTTCAACATATACTAAATATTTATGATTAATAGTAAAAATACAATTAGTATATTTATTTAGAATTAAAATTATTATTTAATTAGAATATAACTTAATAATTAAAATAATTCAAATTAATATTAACATATATTAATATGGTATATTTTAGGATTAAAATAATTGTTAAGCAAGATATCTAACTCTTATTAATATATTGATTATTTTTATATAAGTTAATATTAAAGGTGTAATAAAAATTTGTTATTGTTTAAGAACTATATCATATATAATTGCAAATAAATTCTTTATCAAAAAAATCTTATATAAATGTGTGGCAATTACGTCATTCATAGGCCATGCTAATTTCTTGATTTCACTAAATTAGATATAACTAAAATTAAATTTCCAAATCAAAGTAAGATTATCAAAGTTAAGAGATTAAGGTAAAACCAAAAAAATGGTCTAGGTTGTTTTGATCATTAAACCTAGACTAAATAAGTCAATAAGTTGGCTGTTAAATTGGCTAAAAAGGTCAAAAGTATTGTTAGTATAATTCTTTTATCCATAGGAGGTTCAACCGGCCATGGACTACATGATAAGAGATAGACATTTTTTTATATTCGCTATAAAAAATAAAATCTCATCTAGTATAGAAATGGAAGCTTAAACTCAAAACCTCTATATTGCCAGATGAAGTAGGCATCAAGTGTAGCATTATTAGTATATTTTTAATATGGTATATTGCCCTTTATTAAATTTAGAAGCAAGAGCCAATGACATTAAAAGAGAATACTCCTGTCGCTAAAAATATAGTCTTTTTGTCATTTGCCATAAAATTTGGTGACAACTTTCCATCACTAAAGCAGTTGTTAAAATGGATATGATTTACCGACGGTTAGATTATCCTTAATGACATCAACATCAGTTTTTTAATTTTGTTTATTAGTTATCTCGTTGCTAATTTATCATTAACAATAGAAATACTATTAAAATATTTAGTTTTTTCATCCCTAAATACTATAATTAAACTTTACTTTTGAAGATAATAAATATTTTTATCGCAATCCATCGATAAAAAGTAGCACATTTTATTTTTATAAAATATCACTACTATTATTATTACATTTGGAATGTTTTTAGGTTGAATGAGAAATTAATTAAAATTATTAAATAGGAATTAAACTTGATGTTATTAATGTATCAAATATATACATGAAAAATATACTAAAATATAAAATATCTAAAGGAAGTTAAGAAATACAAATAATGCTTAATCGAACGTTAAGGAGTCATCTTAGTCATCATCAGTAGCAATAACATCAGTTGTACTAAAATGACCAGCTAGTCAAGGAACTAAAGCAAACTGTCCCATTGGAGCATGCCTTAAACTTCACGGAAAAATATGATATTGCTATTGATTAATTTAATTATTAAAAAATACTTAATGAGTCTGAACTCAAGCTCGAATTGTATTAACGAGCTCGAATTTGAACTCAAATTGTGTTTAATGAATTCGAATATGAGCTTTTCTTATTATGCAATCACTTAACGAATCAAATTTAAATTAAAATCGAACTATTCATCGAACCGAGCTCGGCTATTTACGAGTCTAATTATTTTCAAATGAGTCGAGCTCGAGCCTCTATCAAAATCAAATAAACCAAGCTTAAACTTGTTGATGTTGGGCTCAGCTGAGTTTGATAACAGTTCTACTTTATACTATGAATATTTTTTTTAAATAGTATGTTTATAATATTTTTAATTAATAATAATCCTAATCCTAAAAGAGCATCTTAATTATATTTTTATTATTAATTTATAAATGTAATTAAAATATTAACTAATAATGTTTTTCTAAAAAAGGCAAAAATATAAGATATTATATTTGGTAGGATATATATTACATTATTAATTTAATGATAAATAAGTATTAAAAATAAGAATAATATAGATACTTATTGATCTTATTATAATATAACGCAAATAATATGTCATTAAACATTATTTATTTAATGATAAAAAAGTATTAAGAATACAAACAATATAAATAATCAACGATCTTATTGTAATATCGTTTAAATGATATGCAAATAATATGATTATCATATTACATAAAAGAAAATTCCCAAATAGGCTTTAGTATTGATAGTTCAATATAGTATAGATGCTTCAATATGCATTTCGGTCATATAACTCTTGAAATTTAAATTAATTTAAATTATATCAAACTAATAATTTATCCGTATATTATTATAGATAAAATTTAATAGAATTTTATAATTACTTAAAATATTTTTTAGATATCTTTTTTAATTAAATTTTAATTTTTTATAATTTTGTCAATCCAATAATATAAATATTATTTCAAATTATTTATTAATTAGAAAAATAAAATTAATACTATAAAATTGATTTTAGTATTTTTTTAATTAAAATTCTTCATATGATTAGAAAACTAACTTATTAGTTAATATATTATAAAAATACTATTTTTAGGATTAAAATTATTATGTAATAAGAAAACTAATATATTGATTAATATAATATTAAAAATATAATTAAAATGCTATTCTCTAGAATTTAAATTATTATTTAATTAAAAAGTGATTAATTAATTAGTAAATTAACGTTAAAAATTATACGTGAACTTAAGCTAAATGTGCCGAAATAAGCACATATATTACAAAAAAAATTCTATATATTAAAATAATAACATATTAAATATTTTATGTCTCCTAACTTATATATATAATGTGTAAATCGAATTCTAGAAAATTCAAATTGTTAATAAAATTCATCATCTTTAGAGATTTTTTTTATTTTAATTATTCAATACGTTTTGAGAGTATCGAGATCTGTGACTAGCCTAGCACAGTCAATCAACAATAAGAAAAATCCAGGAAAATGGGTATGTTTCCTACTAGAAGGGCATCAAAGAACAAGAAGATCTCCTATCAGAAGGGGCAAATTCACACAATAGAGAGGATCATCTAATGTGAGACCTTATCATAACTCTAAATCTTTACGAATATCTACCATCATAAGTATCAAAATATAATAGAAGAAAGGACTGACCTGAAAACATGGTGCTCAAAAAATTTGGAAGGCACATATCCTGTGTGACTTATATGTTTATTACAGTGGTAGTTGGCGGTTGTTGCTCCACTTATATGTTGTTTATTGCATAAAATGGATGCAGATCGAGCCTTTCATTGGTTGTCTGATAGAATGCACAGGGGAAGGAAAGCAATAAAGAATATCTTTAAAAATAAAAAGAGATTGAATAAGACTTTCACTAAGACAAGGTGGGACAAGCAACTTTGATGAGACATTAATGCAGCAACTTATCTTCTGAACCTTGCTTTTGCATCTGACAAGGAGAATATATGTGAAAAAAGGATGGTGCTGTTGAGATGGTGACCACCTTAATTAGTGAAAAAAAATTCAACGAAAATGCATAGATGAAGAAGTGAGCACCTATCAAGATAGGTTGAGAAGTTTTGAACGATAATTTGCTCTAATAACTAATCATGAAGGAGATATTTTTAACCCTTTTTTTTATTTTTTTTGTATTCTCTTATAGATAAATGGTGGGAGTGTCTGGGTATAATGCTCCAAACATACAAAATTTAGCCATAATGATTTTGAGCCAAACTTCTTCTGAAAGAAAGAATCGGAGCGTGTTTATAACATCAAAGATTGAATGAGCTTTGTGTTTTTTTCTTTATTACAACTTGAGTTTAAAAGAAATCTAATAATTATTTTTAAATTTAAATTGTATGCTTATAATTTATTTTCATGCAACTTATATAATTTTAATTTTATTATTTACTTGTAAACGAGAACAAAAAAGGTTATACTCCTATTGATTATGAAAAGATTAACCAAACTAACATTTGGGTTTGGTTACTTAAACTTTTTAAACTTTGTTATTGTTTAATGTGTCTAAATTTTTAAACTTTGTTATTGTTGACTTTATCCTTAAACTTGTAATTTAGTTATGGCTACTTAAATTTTAATATGAAATTTAAACTTTGTTAAATATGTTAAATTTTTTTATAATTACTGTTAGTCCATTATATTTATCATTTGATAATATTATAAATAAAATTTAATTATATTCAATTAAATCGGTTAGACAAGCAACTCAATCGATCCAACTGATCATCCAATCTTTAAAAATCTGTACTTCCTACTCAGATACTCAGTTTCATTACTGAAGACATCATGTCTCATTATGCCATCCAACATATCCAAATCTTCAGCCCAAATACAGGTGCTCATCCATGAGATGTATGACAGTCTGACTCAAAGGTTAATGCAGTGGGGAAAACTAAAAAAATGAAATAAAATAAAAGGCAAACGGTGCTCAAGAATAAAATATATCTAGTATAAATTTTCCAATAAATAGCCTTTCAAGAGTTAAATACATATAATTTATTTTAAAAAAAATAACATAAATTTTAAATTTTAATTAAATTTTAGAAAATAAAATAATATTTATTTTATTAATTTACTAATATAATATATAATCATCCTGTATTTAATAATTTTAAAATTCAAATGTAATTAACCTAAAAATAATAAATCATGAGCTAATTTGTACAATTAAAATTTAATTTATTTAATTTCTAAAAAGTTAATATTTAATTTTTTAAAAATTAAAATTTAATTTATTTAATATTTTATCAAAGTTTTAAATTTTTCAAAGAAATAAATATTATTTTTAGTTTTTATAATTTAATTAGAACTTAAATCTTTTCTAAAAAAGTTAAAATTGAATGTATTTTACGGATGTATATGATCCTTAAAATTTAAATTTAAGAAAAAACTATTCAATGAAAAGTTTAAATTAAATGTATAATTGACCCTTTGACCTAAAATAAAACCAACACAAAAACACAGTAACCTGCAGTAAACTTGAATTCAAAGTCGTAAATATTGAAAGGAGAAAGGATAACTAAAATTGCTTCAACCAGAATACTACATTTCACTGGCATCATTTTTGTTACGGGCACTGGAATCTGCACAAAGAGGAAAGCCTTGATGGTCATGACCAGGAAAGCCTTGAGCATCCACGCACCTAAAATAACACTGACATTATTATTATTACTACTACTAGTATTAATGTTAGACAAACTCACAGTGCTCACGCATCCATTTCTACAGCTTTGAAGCTGCATCTTTGTCCAAAAACCACTTCAACTCCCCTTCAGGTGAAACCATTTGAACAGGTAGGACATCAGAATTTTCATTCTTTCCCAGTGCCTTTTGCACTACATCAGCTTTACCTGCACCACATATCACAACTGCAACATATGAGGATGAGTTTATCACAGGGAAGGTAAAGGTGATTCTCTCTGGAGGTGGTTTTGGCGAGTCCTTGATAAAGGTCACCCATTTGTGATTTTCATTGACAAGGGAATGTCCAGGGAATAGAGAAGCTATATGTCCATCTGGGCCCATACCCAAAAGCACGAGATCAAACTTCGGAAGCCCACTCGATGATGCCTCTACCACCTTCATATTAACCAAATGTTTTAGACAGGTTTCATAATCATCAGCTGCACCCTCAGCTGACAAGGCCTCATTAATGGCATAAACATTACCAGGAGGAATTGGTACCTGCCAAAATTTGGTAAACAAAAATTTTTATTAGATAATGCAAATATAAGACCTGAGAAATGAGTTACTCACATGGACAAAAAGAAAATGCTGTGTGCACATCTTAGATTGAATCATAAATGGCAACTAGTTTAATACCGGCACACTTAATTAAATATTTTATTAATAAATTATTATATTATATTTATGAATTAATTTTATATTTATATCCTATATTAAACTCAGTATACCTTATATAATAGTTATATTAGTCATTTTTATTCAAATTAGAAAAATTATATAATAGTAATATTAGTCATTTTTATTCAAATTATTATAATTTCTAATATAAACTAAGTAGTTAATAGAGCATATATGTTAAATATCTTCTATTGATGTTAATTTGTATATCAAATATAAATATAATAACTATCCTAATACATATAAAAATAAACGTCATTGTAATAGAGCCGGCCGGTTTCGATTCAAAATTCTAATTCCAACCAGTAATCAATTTTTGAAAAATAAAAAATTAATAAAAATAAATTACTTTTTACCAGTTGAAATTAGATTAGATAGTTCCGATTCCAACTGAAGAGAAACCGATCTTGAAACAATCTCAGTTCTGAGTTGGTTCCAGTTTCTTTTGACCAGTCTAATTCTATTTATCTAATTTGTAAATTCTTGATGAATGTTGAAAACTAATATAAATAATGTTAGAATCTATGAACTGTAAAAGAAATAAAAAATCATACTTAAATTCTAAATTCATTGCTAATTAAAAAATAAAATTGAAGTATAGAAGCATAGTGAGGAAAAAGAAGTTGAATCGGTTTAAGAAAACTTAAATGGTTTCAATACCTTCTTATTAAAATAAAAATTTTCATTTTACTCTTTAAGGTTGTTTTTAGGTAGAAATTATAAAATTTTATAAAATTATATAACAATTAGACTTCTTCTACAATTAATAAATAAAAAAATCATTGAAAAAAAAAAAAGAAAAAGTATAAATAGATTAAATTGAGTAAAAGCAAAAATGAACAAAAAAATAATTAAACTATAAAAAAGAAAAGAGAACACAAGATTCACTAATGTAAATCAAATTAGTAAATAAAGAAAAATTAAAATTTTAAAAAATATCAAATATAATATATATATATATATATATATAGAGAGAGAGAGAGAGAGAGAGCAAGAAATACCATATAAGAAAAATAAATAAACAAATAAATCAAAATAATAACAAAAGAAGTATATATAAAAATTAAAATTTAAAAACTTCTTGTTGTTACAATAATAAAAGAATGATTTTTATAAATTAATATTTATAAAAAAGTGAAAAATGTCATGTTTTAGTGATTGTAGCAAGCATTCTCTTTGTTTCAGCTTTAATTTAGATATATCAAATTTTCATACATAAAATACAGTGCAAATGAGAGTGGTCATGTAACTGGGCTAATCACTAAGGGTACGATAGAATACAACCCAAGCATCACAGCAGTCGGATAAAATAAATCTACAACATCAAAATCATTCCCCGACAAACTTGACAATAAAGACATTGATGTGCCTAAAGGAGCAAAAGTGTGATGTATGGAGGGATGGTACCTGGGATTTTGCCTGATCCCTTAGAACTGAAGAGTGAAGAAGTTAGGAATATATCAGGAAGAGTTCTAAAGTCAGTATGGCAGTTGTCATAAAGTTTATAGGAACCTTAATAAGAAGTTTTACTGCTAAAAATGCACGGAAAAATACGAAGAAAGAAGGTGCTAGGATGTACTAGCACAGGTTGTTATGGAACTCTTACTCTAGTAATGTTAACAAAGCTGGCTTCATATGCCAGCTGATAATAAGGAACATAGTTACTTACTAGCCATTGTTTAATGAAAGGAATGTTGTTCAAGACAGTAAATGTGTTCTATGTGGAGCTGATAATGAGTGTGTAAAGTCCTTGTTCTCTGAGTGCCAATTTTCTACTCAAGCATGAAACCAGGTGCTGCGTGCTTGTAACACCAGCAGGTCCAGATTGCCTAGGAAAGAAAAATTCGGTTGGTTTTGTCAGAGTTATAGGTCAAATAAACTTATTGAGCAAAATCAGAGAGTAGCATTTACTAGTTCTGTTTATTACGTCTGCAGAGCTTGCAACCAAGTTGCTTTTTCTAATACCAGAAGTTCTAGTCATGTTTTTAATCAGGTGGGAGAAGTTTTATTCCTTAGGTTTTGGAGCAGCAAGCATAACAGTTCTGACGATTTTGATCATGTCTATTCTTTTGTATGTCTTGTATTTTGTATATTGGCAATTTTGGGTTGTATTTGTACAGATTGAACTTAATAAAGCTCTTTTTCTCGGTTGAGTTACCAAAAAGAAAATTGTTCACTCTAAGTTTAAGAGTCCTAAGCCAACAATCAGTTTAGAGAGGCATTTCAACCCTTGAAGGCCCTACTTTTGCATCCCCACCAAAGTGGCCAACAAATTCTAGATTGAGATCAAAGCAAGTTTCTTCTTTCCCATAGGACAACACTTTCCCCTCCAAGGCACATGACTTCTATCCTTACAAGAGATCGCTATTGATTTACAGACATTTCCTTTCATACCCTCAAGGAAAAAGAAGAAAAGCAGAGGGAAGACATCCTCGTTAAAGAACATAAAGAGTAAGCACTGGTGTCACAAGAAGTCCACCAACCAGTTCCAGCAGATCAAGTCACTTTAACTATGTCTTATTACAAGAGTAGTAAAATATACAAATTCATTGGTTAATTATGCCTTGTCCAGATGCATGAACTGCATTTCTGTTTAGTTCTATTTGTAGATGCCTAAATTTACACATTAATTGTTGTGGAAGCTTCAGTTTCTGAATAGATATTCTATATTGGGTTAGCATAAAACATTTCATCCTTCTTTTCTCAAAAAGAAAAATTTACTCTGATGGTTCAAAAAAACAGTATTTTGGTCTGAACATGTTTTTGCAAGTAAAGTTCATTTTGCTAATTTCTGATTTGGTGAAACATCTATGCCATTAGAGAAGAAAATTCAAAACAGCTCATTGCATCAAAAGTGGAACACACATATCCTACTTGAGATCATCAGAACTTATTTTATCTATGTTTATACTTATTTTCCATTTCCCATCTAAAAGCAAATATTATTTAAGTACAGTTATGAATAAAAGTCTTAGGCATTTCATATGCTGTTACCATATATGGTTGCTCAGTGAATTCTGTTTCACTTTCTAGAACTACTTAAAGTTGTTAATGTACAATAAAGGCAAGACCAATAGGTCCGTATTTCCCATAGGCCAAATGTGGCCAATCTTTGCAAAGAAGTCAAGAGGAACAAAAAAGCAACTCAACATGAAAAATGTAATAGTTAATGAAAAAAGGAGCATCAAAGAGGCTAGAAGCAACAACTTAGGAGTTCAAAAGTTAGACAACTTGACCACCATATAAATGTCTCTAAGTGTGTTACAGGACGGAAAAGGAATACAATGGACTTCCATAGAAGTTACTTTAAATAGGAAATAAGCAGCAAAACCATAACCCATGTTTGTGCATGTGGAAGATAGATAAGTTAAACTATATAAGTGCCATAATCTAGCACACTATGCCTACCAAGTTCCAGCTTAGAAATCAAGAGGACCACAAGAAAATACCAAAGATAATTGGATGCATGAGTTTCTATTCAAGCTGCTAGAACATCCACAATTAAGACCTTATCATGAATAGATTCCATATCTGAAGTATCATGTTATTAATTCACAAAGAACCAATCTAACAAGCATTGAGCATAAATATAAAATGCTATGCCTATATGCAACAAAGCAACAATTTTTTTTAATTATTATCAAGCATCAAGATTATCATCAATTACTTGATCCAATGACTTCAAGCTTCTGTAGCAATTTTAACAAATAAAGTTGGACTAAATCTAAAACAATCATATAAATTATAAAATCAAGCATGAAAGGTAAATCACAGGTCACCAAAAAAGAAAAAACTTATATTTTCTTTTTAATAACCCTCATGTGTTTTCATCATGCGAAGAAGTATATATCCATAGCTTCCTAGTCCATTTTCGAGGATAGAGAAAAAAGTAATTAAGAGAGTGGCAGCAAACTCCATTATGATAAATTAGAGTGTAAGAACTAGACAGATTTATAAAGACAAGTATCATACTCATGGACCAACTAACAAAACTCAATGGTTACAGAGCATGTAAAATACTCGAAACCCACAAATAATTGTATATATTGCTTGACATCTCAATCGCAGCAAGAGTCATAATCATATGATAATGCATCAAGTTCAGACTGAAAAGGAAAAAAATGAAAGAAAGAAAGAAATGTACCCGAGAGAGAAAACCATCATATGCCAGTTTGTAATTACTGTCAACATGATCTTTAGGGACCACTCTCTCATCGACCCATAAAACATGCCATTTCGACCACTCTATAGTATCAACATAAGGAGGTTCCACTAGTTTCCTGCAACTCCAACATTAAACAAAATGCCAATTTAATAACTACAACTTCTTAGCATATAAAAAAGAGAGATAACTTTTGAAGTATAGGATATTACCTGAGAGACTTGATGAGAGACCCACCAGATAAAACAACAGCAAAAGAGCCTCTTTCTTTAGCAAATTTTTCAGATAAATCAGCTGTATACTTGGCCAGAGAAACAGCAAGATCTTCCTCTGTGTCAAATACCTCAACTACCTTCTTTTTCTCAGTGGTCCCCGCGGTCGTCATCCCGGCTTTGGCTGTGCAATCAAATCTCCTCTTGTATATCAGTGGTTGAATGATTTGGGACTCCCGTTTCAATCTACCAATGGAGTGATTGAGGTCAAATGCTACCTGGGTTTTGACCAATTGTGAGTAAGGCCTACACAATCTTTGCGCAGAAGACGAAAGAGTTCGCAGCGAAGTGGAGAAAGAGAGGGAAGAAGATGCCATATACAAATACCCCTTTGATTAAAAGCGGTGATTTTTTATATAGAGAAGAGAGAGTAGGTGATGATGATGCGGGTTTGGGTTTTCTTTGATCGGATGAGCTGGCGTGATCGACGATGCAGAGACAGCAAATAACAGACACGTTTCTGAAAACAAAAACAAAAATGGTCAAATTTTTTAACGGCTAAAGGGTCAGTTTGCCCCTTGCATTTTTTGCAGGACAATTTACTCCACAATTAGTTTTTTTTTTTTTGGCAAGTGAGATGTATTAAAAAATAATTAAAATCTCTATTTGATTTTTTTTATTTTTTCAACTTAATATTTAACTTTATTAGTAAAATAATAAAAATCAGAGACAAAATAGATAAATATCTTCTCATATTATACAAATAAAATTATTGAGGTAAAATAATATTATAATAAGATAAAATATAACATAATATATATTTTTTAAGATTATAAATAAAAATATTACTATATAAAATAATTTTTTTTTAGTACAGTAATTAAAAGAATTATAACTTATTACAATAGAGAATTTATTTCTATTTATAACTAGACTTGTTCATGGGCCCGGGCCTGACTTTTTTTTTTTGAAAAAGCCTGAGCCCGCCGAAGGCCGAAAATTTTTCAATATCTCTCTACCCAAGCTCGAGCCTGAAATTTTTTAAAAAGCCCGGCTCGGCCCGGCCAACTATTAAACCTCTGTTCATTGGCTGAGTCTGGGCGGGCTCAGGCCGGGCCGATAATTCAACACAAATATTCAAAATTTAAACATAATAATCATGATAATAAAGATACAAATATCAATTAATATTTTTAACCATCTAAATAAAACTCCAACAACTGAAATAAAAGAACAACAATATAGATGAAAACTCATTCAAGGGAAATTTACATTTCCTACAAAACAAAAAATATTTAAATTAATAAGTATTTTATATAAATAAAAATAACTAGTAAGCTAAATTAATATATAAATAATAAACTTATCTAAAAATCAATATATTACTAATAACAATAAAATTATAAACATAAATAATAACTACCTAAATGGTATAAGACATTTAATTATAAGCAGAAGATAGCATAAGGTTACAAGTTCAAGTGCTGAGTATAACATATTTTTTGTCTAACTAAATTAGACATCGGGCAGGGCCAGGCTTGGGTTTCTATATAAATCCCAAGCCCGGTTGGAGGAGTACGGGCCTGGGTCTATCTGGTTGTCATACATTCCTCACACTCTTTAGGCTTCTTTCTTTTAGCTGAGTATAACATATTTTTTGTCTAACTAAATTAGAAATCGGGCCGGGCCAGGCTTGGATTTCTATATAAATCCCAAGTCTGGCTCGAGGAATACGGGTCTGGGCGGGTACCTAGGCCCATGAACAACTCTATTTATAACTGATCTAAATTGACATCGTAATATTTTATCACTATAGAAAAATTATTTATATATAAAGTATCATTCTAGAAAAAATTTACTGTATTTATTAACATACTAATAAAATCTTTATTCCTAATAATCAAGACTAATTTTTATTAATATATAAGAGGGAAAAACTTAAAATTCAACAGTAATATTATATGCAATGAAGGAGATGATACTTATAGACGATATTAATAACAGAAATTTGATATTTCGTATACAATTTTGTATTATACTTTACAGTCACAATCATTATATTTCTTCAAAAAAAATGTATATGATTGCATTTTAAAACAACTTAAAGACACAAAATTATGTGACTAATTACAGAATGAGATTTGTATAACGAGTGGATTTCATATGGAAAATCAAAACGTAGAATGTTGTACAAAGAGCTGTAAACAAACCATAGTTTAGATTCCAAAACCTGCTTGCTTTATTTCAAAAGCTTCCTGTAAAATGCCAAAAGAAAAAAGGGAAAAGAAATCCATGTAACGTAATTTGCATTTATTAGAAAAGGCTTACTCAAAATGTAACGACTCAATGGAAGCACAAGCCTGAGCACCCAATATCAACTTCGAATTTTCGATCGATTGGTCATGGACTTGCTGAATTTCTCCTTGGCGCTGGAGAAGTTGTTCCTGCTGTCTACGGCAAAGTCCAACCACTCCCTCAACAACTCAATAATCTTTTTTCACAATTATTCCTATTGAATTTTAGATTAACATCATATTTGATGCAATCTCAGAAGTTAAAGTAGCACCAAGAAACGCCAACATCAAATTTAAAGCTATTATTTCATCATTTGGCAACAAAACCCATAACCATCAAAACCCAATACTTTCTTTCTCCAAATCTAACCAAACAAACAACCTCTATTATTATATCATAATTATACTAATGGTCATCTAACTATATATTTAGTTTCAATTTGGTTACTAAATCTTAATTTGTTTTATAAAATTTACTTAATTTTAATATGATTTACATAGTAATCACTTAAATTTTAATTTATTTTATGAAATTCATTTAGTTTTAATTTAAATTACATAATGGCCATTGTAGTTTGTATTTCAATTTGTTTTATGTCCCCATCAGCATCAAATTCAAGGCATTTGATCTTTACTTTTCTACTCATACCATTTTCTTCATTTTTATTATGTTTCTCACTTTACTTAGCATCCCTATTTAAAACTGTTTTGTTTTTATTGCTGCTATCTAGAATATCTCTCTCAATACCCATGTCAATAGACTTCTTAGAAAGTAAATCACTCCCATAAGGAACTAATTGATAGTGACCACGATGTGTCAAATAAGGGTAATTTATTTTTTGAGTTGAGAGAGATATTATAGGTAATAATAGTAAAGAAAAATTAATTTTAAATGAGGGTGCTGAGTAAAGTGATGAATATAATAAAGATGAAAAAAATTATGTGAGTAGGAAGAAAAAAAATCAGATACTCTAAATTTGATGTTGATGAAGATATAAAACAAATTGAAACTCAAACTAAAATGACTATTATGCAATCCAAATTAAAGTTAAACGACTTTCATGAAATAAATTGAAATTAAATGATTACTATATAATCCAAATTAAAGTTAAGTGATTTTCACAAAATAAATTAAAAATAAGTGACTAAATTGAAATTAACCACATAATTAAGAGACTATTGATATAATTATCCCCACCTTGAACAAAGACAAGGTGGCACCACCTCAACTGCTCACGTTAATTACTCCAACTCTTTGCTCTTTGATGTGTGAGAGTATGCTGAAGAAATCTTACGGTGGAAAGAAGATGGTGAGAGAATGAGATTTGTAGTTTAGGTTTATGAAGAAGCTTAGGGGATAAGAGGACTTAGGGAGGTTTTCTATTTTAATTTTTAATTTTTATAAAATTTTATATATATATTTCTAAGATTTAAATTTTTTTAATATTTGTTCTAATTTTTAACATATAAAATTTTTATTTTGACATGTATACTTATTTTTGTCACACGTGATTTAAGGTTATGTGTAATTTAATATTTTTTCTATTGATATATATATATATATATATATATATATATATATATATATATATATATATATATATATATATAGTAATTTTTAAGGTCTAATTTTTTGACACGTGTAATTAATTTTTGACACATAAAAATATATACTAATTCTTGACACATATGATTTAAACTCATCTATAATTTTATAGTTTTTTCTATTAATATATTGATTAATCAGTTGCATTCCTAATTAGATACCGATTCTAATCCTAAAAAATAGCATAATAATTATATTTACTATTATATTAAGTAAAAATTAGTTTCCTAAAGAACATTTTAAATTATATTTTTAATATTATATTCACTAATAAATTTAATTTTTAATTATATAATAAATTTTTAATCTTAAAAATAATAATGTCAATTATATTGATAATATTCATTTATATAATACTAAAATTAACTAATAAATATTTCTAAAATAATTTTATATTATTATATTAATAAAATATTAAAATATTAGAAAAACTAAGAAAAAATTTAAAAATATGTAATTTGCTATTATTTTTTAAAATATTATAAATAATATTAAATGTAAATTTTTTATTAAATTTTACTTATAAACTTAATTTTATAATCAAAATTATAACAATAGTTATTTCTTATAATGCAGAGCATTCATGTTTTAGACACACATCTGGCAAAAGAAATTAACCATTCTTTTGTCAAATTTTTGATTTAATTTATCCAAAAATTAAATTTGAGATAAATTATCATGTGAAAAATGATACTAGCAAAATTGATCCTTTAGCCTTTTTAATTTTTAGGAAAAATGTTTTACCCCTCATATTAAATATGACTAAATTATTTTTAGATATAATTAAACACAAAATTTATTAAAAAGTTATTTAAAAGCTAATATATATGCCTTTATTATAGTTGGAAAACAAATAGAGTATTATATTCATTTAATTTAATTGATATGGTAAAAAATAAAGTTTTTTATTTTCACGATTTGATCTATGGGCTCGTAACCGGTGCTAGAGAATAAATAAACGTAAGGTCATTGAAATCCGTAGCAAGTCTGACTAATCAAAATTTAATTAAAATATAATTTTATTCAATATACCAATATTTCATTTACTAATATTCATCCATACAATTATAATATAATTTATACTGTTTCATTAACAATAATAAAATTAATACATCAATAGGTTTTTCATCAAATCGAATAGAAATAATAAATCTGAATGCAAATACCGCGGAGTATCTAGAAATTTAAGCAATTAGAAATACAAGAAAAATAGTTACGTTAAGCCCTAGGAAGGAAAGAGTCGGGCTGCCGAGATAAGAAGAACTGCAGAAAATCTAATTGTCATCTGAAAAATTTAATTCGAGATTATCAGTCTCGAAAATAAGTTAATATCATATAATCCAAAACAAATACAACCATCATTATAAAATAATTATTGAAATAAATATAAACTATCATGAAATAATTAAAATGCATATCATGTCATATTTTCAGAAAGTTCAATTTAATAAATACAGGACGAGAACATTAGCAGAATCCTATACTCCAATTCTATTAGCCAATCGACTCTCTTATTTCTAATAAGACTGGCGCAATAGAGTAAAACTCGATCAGGGTCCTTAATTCCAGTCTGGCCATTTAATTACTAATATAGCTGGCGCTTACAGAGTGATGCTCGACTAGGGTCTTTTCCTCCGGCAAATCATAATTTTCGTAAGCCCAGAGAGCTATGCTCGACCAGGGCATCACATAAATATTCCCTTGTTACGTGTCTCTGATTTATATCGGTACACATGTGGTCCTAATGCAATCCATGAAATGACATGTTCTACTGCCGTCTCATCTGGAGTTACAGTACAATCTTAGCATCAGTAATATTAAAATAACATAAATCATAGAAAATTATAAAATTACTCAATTTAATATTAAATGCTAAAGTTGAATAGTATTGATTTAAATGAAATTATAATTATACGCAATATTCATAGTATATATAATAATAGTGATAAAAATAGTGGCAATTAAGATAATAATAATATTAATATAATGATGATGATAATAATAAAAGAAAATAGTGATAATAAAAATTAAATAACATTACATTAAATAGTAATATGAAACATGCACCATTGATTATATGACTTTAATTCACAGTTTTACTGAATTTCCTTTAGCTGCTCCTATGCCTCTGACGGAGCTGGCTGAACCGTCAGTTATCTATTTACAGAAATAATTCAATCAATAAAAATTATATTTTATAAATAACCCTAGGTCTAGATTTCTAGAATTTGATTGTCTAAGAATTTCGACTTGAAAATTCTATTGAAAATTTGACAAAACCTCTCATAAAATACGAATGTTTATCTCCCGTATAACATGTCCAAAACTTGCTAAAAACGCTTCTAATATTCATCAAATATTTAGCAGGAGTCGAGTCACCTATATCTGTATCATTTACCCGATTCCGCAACATAACATAATTCATAACTAATAAATAACAGTATAGCATTAATGTTTATTTCACAATCCAACTCACAAGTAATTTCTCGGAATTTAATTTAATTATTCATAGCCACAATTATTGCAAAAACAAATATTTTTTTTATTCCATTAATTAATCCATAACATTTATAATTAATCTAGCAATTAATTAAATTAAATCAAATAATTAATTATAATTATATAACTAATAGTGATAATATTTCTTAAAAATTTTAATTAATTTATTGAGTTCAAATAAATTCTTACCGAGCTAAAAATTTAAAATTCTCGGCGTCAGAAAAACACTGGAGTTCAAAAATTGGTACAGTAAATGGTGTCAGAATTTGGATCCGGGGGCATTTATGCGAAGCTTGAGATCCGTGGAGTCCAGATATGCAAATATCTTTGCCGGAATCTCACCGGAAGCCACCGGACCGAGGCCAGAAAGCTTCAGCTCCGGTGAGACTTGGACACAGCTTACAGCGACGGAAAAATAGAGGAGAGGGCTGCTATAAATGTTTTCGGTGGTGGGGAGTCCATTTCCGATGTCAGATTCGCAAAATAAGGTCAACAAGTGGCTGGATGGTAGAAAGGGGCGACGGTTATGGAAGAAAATGGGTGAGAAATGGGGGTGGGGAGGCTCATTTGCGGGAAGAAGAAGAAGAAAAGAGAGGGGGCTGCTGATTTGGTTTATTTTCTTAGAAAAAAATGCACTTTGATCTCTCAAAAAGGTCTAGCTATAGAAAAAGCCCCCCAAACTAATTATTTGCTCAATTTTTCCTTTTTATAATTATATATATATATATATATATATATATATATATATATTATTACTTCAATAATTTAACTAACTTTAGACTTATAATAATAATAATAATAATAATTCTATACAATAAATAAATAATAATAGTGTAAATTAAATCCAAGCTTAATTGAAAAAAATAAGCTTTTAAGTAAAGTAAATTTTAAAATGTCCCAAATCAAGAAAATATTTTTATTTATAAAATTAAATAATAAAAAAACTCAAGTGATGTATTTCGGTATTTGATTAATTAATTAAAATTATTTAATACTTGAAATTGATACCGAGATTATTTATTTACCAAAATACCTTTGAAAAATAATAAAATTAAAATTCAAAAATTACGGGGTATTACATTTATATTGACACCTCATTTTTTTCTTCCTAAATTTCTCTTTCTTTAGCATTATCAAAGAAAAGTGAGAAGAAAAAAAAAAAAGAAAAATTAAACATTTGTATCAGAAAAAGAGAAAATTAAAGAATCAAATACAAATAAATTGTCACGATCCGAGCTGTGGGCTTGTGACCGGTGCTAGAGAATGGGTAGGCGTAAGGCCATCGAAACCCGTAGCAAGCCTGACCATTCACTAACTCAATCAAAGTATAATTCTATCCATTATAACACTATTTTATAACTAACTTTCAACCCCCCACATATTACATATTAAAATCAGTCTATCAGCACAATTATGCAATACCTGGGTTAACATGTCAAAATAAAATAATAATTTTGAAATCACTACTGCGGAGAATCTAGAATTCTAAAAAATTAAATATATAAATAAAATTTGTTACATTAAACCCGAACATGAAGGAAGTCGGGCTACGAGAGGAGAAAAACTGCGGAAAACCTAACAAACAATTGAAAAATAATTAAATTTGAGATTGTTAGTCTCGAGAGTGAGTTAAAATCATATAATTTAAAAATATATACAACCATCTTAATAAAATATTTATTTAATCATTAATAAATTATTATATCACATTAAAACGCGTGTCATTCCATAATTCAGTAAAATACAATTTAAACGTTATGGGACGAGTATCTCAGCAGAACCCTAACCCCAACACTAACAGCCTTTCGGCTCTCTCACTCCAATAGGACTAGCGCCTAGAGAGCGGAGCTCGACCAGGGACCTTTGGTCCGACAATCAAAAATCTTCACAGCCCAGAGAGTTGAACTCGACCAGGGCAAGTCTTGAAATATTCTTTTACTACATATTTCAGATTTATACCGGTGTGCATGCAGTCCTGATGCAACTCAGCAGGTGTTCTACTGCTGTCTCATCCCGAGTCAATATATAATCATAATATCGATGATGTGAAAAATGATATATAAATAGCAAGAAACTTAGATAAATAATAAATAATAAACAATTTAAATCTATAAATCAATTAATTAAATATAGAATAAGAATTAATAAAATTTTTGATCAAAATCTACCATAACAAAATATACGATGATAATAATACACGTAGTAATTATTAATCGATATTGCTATATAAAATTTTGGCATGAGACATGTATAGCAGATATATGACTTTAACTCACAGTTCTCATGACCTCCTTGCTCTGCTCCTAAGCCTTGGGTATAGCAGGCTGAAACGATGGATTATCTATTCACGGAAACAATTCAATTAATAAAGATAAGCCACTTAATAAATAACCCTAGGGCTAGGCTCCTATAATTGACTGTCTAAAAATTTCGACTTGAAAATTCAGCAGAACCTTCCCTAAAATACAGACATTTACCCCTCGGGTAACCGGTCAAAAACCTGCCAGAAACCCTTCTAATATTCATTAATAACAAAATTAATTTTAATTATAAGCTAATCACTTAGTCAAAATCTTAATTGCAAATATCTAAATAAATTACTAGAACTTATAGCTATCGATTTAAGGTCCACTAATTTATTTATTCTAATTATTTAGCTTCATATTATTAATAGTTCTAACGCAACTAAATAAAAGGTATTATATAAAATTATCATATTGCTCAATTTTTGCTCAATTTCGATAGCACATCTTTTTAATTTTCAAAGATACTTAAATATATATCTTAAATTGTTTTTCTCCGATAAACAACCAATATAATTTTTTTATTAACAATTTCTAAAATCAACAGGCTAAAGATTTACCGAGACACTTGATAAATCAGCTAGAGTCCGATCGATGACTGAGCGCTGGGACTCGAGACAACGTGAGCGATAATTCTAGCATCTGATTCTCCGATCGAGTTCCCAATAATTCTGATACATCACAAACAGTTTCAACCGTCGATTTTCAGAGGTATCATGTTTGACTCTCCCTTTTTTGGTTCTATCTCCATGTTCAAGGAGTCCTCCTGCACATAAGTATCATCGTCAAACATAGTAGATAAACCAGAAAAATTCTCACCTGAACGCAAATTGAAGGCACTCAAATGTTCCACGGATCAGTAGTGTTTGATGGAGTTCCAAATTATTCTGCAGCTAGTAACTCGAAAATCAAACCTACTTGATGCTTTATGTTCTCAATCACGGCTTGTTGACTTTCAAGTACCCTCTCTGTTTGTTGGAATCTATCCTCAAGACTTGTAAAGAACCTCATCATTAACTCCTCTGAAACTAACTCTACTTTTACGGGATTTTTTTCTCATACCCCCAAATATACCAAACTTACGGGATTATTTTTTCCGATTGCTAAATATCCCCGTATTACGGGGTTGTTTTCTCATATTAAAAATTTACCCTTTCTATGAGGTTGTTTTCTCATACTCGCAATTACACTACTTTTGCGGGATAATTTCTCAAATTCATAAAAATACGGATTTTACGGGGTTATTTTCTTATATTGATAAATATACCACTTTTACGGGGTCGTTTTCGATATGCTTCACATCCATCTTTAACTAACTGACATGCAGTCACTACTAAAATCAAACAATTAGGAATTGTCTTCCTTTCATCCACAATTACTATTTTCATTTCTCCTTGTATTTTCATAGCCACTTCTTTCGTTTTACAATCAACAATAGCATGATTTCTTGACAACCAATCCATCCCCAAAATAACATCAAACTCTCTAAGATTAATAATAATCAAATCTGCATGTAGTTTGACACCATCTACTACTCCATGATATGATCTTACTACCGTATTTACTGTGATAATCCAAACACCATACTTTAGAATTGCTATAAGAGTGGATTTGTCCTTTTGGATACTACACGACTTGTGCGATTTGAGTTTACGAGTTTAACTAAAGAACTAAAAGTGAGGATTAAGAGTGGTAAAAGGCAAGAGAGGTGATGAGAACCCATGTAGCACAAGGAATCCTACTTCAACAAAGAATTCTAATTCCACTAAAGATCCTAATCCAGCAAGGAGTCCTGATGACATCAAGAGTTTAAGCGACAAAAGGAATCCTATTTCCACTAGGAATCCTAATCCAATTAGGAGTCCTACCGAGTTTCAACTTTGATTAATTATATTTCATTCATGGATTAAAGCCCAACGTGAAGACATGAAGATCAGATTTGATTTATGTTGAATTCAAGCCCAAACGTAAAGCCCAAGTCCAAGGCTGAAAATTCAAAGTCAAAGTCCAAGTCAAAATAGGAGTTTTCTATTAACAAGTCCAAGTCAAAATATGAGTTTTCTTTTCTTTTACTTCAAGTTTTGTTTATTTAGGAGTCTTGGCCGCATATCCTAGTCATTCTAGGATTAGGATTATTTTCTTTTAAACTCTATAAATAGAGCTATGTAATTCAGCAAAAGCATATATCTTTGATTGAATAGAAAACTTTATTTTTGCTTAAAGAGTTTCTTTAAGTGTTCTTGAGATTAAAGCTTATTGTTTAGGTTTTGATTTCACTTCTACCTTAATTTAATTCTATTAACTTGTTAGTTTCTAGGATTAATTAAGTTCATCTCATTATAGCTATTGATCTTATTTCTTTATAAATAAGGGTGATAGTTTCGCAAATAACTTTTGGCAAACCTTATAAGTATTGATCTTGGCGTGTAATCAACATTTCAATCAAATTAAAACTCTATGTTTTTTGTTCTTGTTTTGTTATAAAAAAAATCAATCCATTAGTTTCTTCTTCTTTGTGATTCGTTTTCTTGTCTAGAGTATTTTGTTTTATTCAATTCATCTTCTTTGTTATTCTTAGAGTCCAATTCATTCGTTCCTTTTGCTTCTTAAGTGTTAAATACACTTTTTATTCTACGTAAATCAAATCTGTCCTTTTCATTTAATTTGTTTATCAAAATTAGTTCGTCATTAATTCATCTTATTCTTGTGTGTTTTATTGTGTTTAGAGTTAATCTTGGTCATTAAGTCTAGTTTCATTTACCTAGTTTGTGTTCTTGTATGTTCTAAATTTGATTCGTTGGTTATTAAGTCGTTACAACTTTGGTTGTTAGGTATTTGATTATTTTAGCCTCTATAAGTGCCAAAGAGTAGAGATTGAGTGGTACAAGGCAAATGGTGAGCTCATTAGAGGGTAAAAGCTTAATTAAGTGAAACACGAGAGAAAATGTCTTTACTTTGAGTGTTAAACACGTGCAATTGTGTGTAAGATATGTTTTTTCAGAAGGAGTTTGCTAGAGGACGTCGAGATCTTCTTTATCAATCTTATGATAGATTGTGGGGACGAAAGAATGATGATTATTATGAAAAGTGTTTGCAAAATTTTTATAATCCTAAACCTAAGCCAAAGAAGATAGAAAGACAATCACGTCAAGATTTTATTGATGAACTTTCAAAGGATATAAAATCTTTAAGGAGTAGCCTTAAAAATAGTTTTAAAGATTTAAAGGGATTGGAGCATCTTGAAGATAAAGCTGAGTCTAAGCCATCTTTGAAAACTAATATTGATGATATAGAAAAGGTAAATTGCTCTACTGAAGTCAATGAAGATACGAAAAGCATAATGAATGAAGATGGTGAAAAAGATAATAATTTGCAACTATTGAGCGAAATCCAAGGTGAAGAGATCATTATTGAAGATGAAGCAAAAGTTGAGCTGGTGAAGGATGAAAATGTTTTACTTGATGCCATTGAGCCAATTGAACATGTTGATTTTATTGGGATTGAAAGTATTATTTGTTCTAAAGTTCCTCTAACAACTTTTGTGAAAGATCTACATATTGATAATGAGTTAGTATTGTTCTTTGAGATTATATGTTTGCTTCTTTCATAATATTCGAGCAAGATTCAAGGACGAATCTTTTCAAAGAAAGGGGGAATGATGAGAACCCATGTAGCACAAAGAATCCTACTTCAACAAAGAATCCTAATTCCACTAAAGATCCTAATCCAGCAAGGAGTCCTGATGATATCAAGAGTTCAAGCGACAAAAGGAATCCTATTTCCACTAGGAATCCTAATCCAATTAGGAGTCCTACCGAGATTTAACTTTGATTAATTATATTTCATTCATGGATTAAAGCCCAATGTGAAGTGATGTGCATAGTTTTACACACATTTGTTTGCATATTATTGTGTATGTTCTTAGCAATTATTGTGCTTTTATTCCCAGATCACCCGTGTTTTGTCTTCTTTTGCATTTCAGGAGCATTTATAGGATTGTCATCGGTGTTTAAGCAATTATGGATCAATACGTGTGGAAATGGATGAGAATTCATCAAGATCGGATAAGAGCTCGCGTTGCACACATTGAGCACGGCCTGAGTCAAGGCCGTGTTGACCATCACGGCCTGGACTCTGGCCGTGACCAACCATCGAAACTTGGTCTTCAAAATAATGGTTTGGGCACGGTTTCTGAGGCCACTATGGCCTCCACCGTGGTAGTGGTGGCCGGCCGTGGAGGCATGGCCATGGTGAACCCCTAGTTATGTGAGATTCACGGTTTGTTGATCTCGGCCGGCCTAGACTCGTAGTCTTGACCATGATGAATTAAATATATAAGGAAAATGTATTTTTTTTAGGAAGAAAAGAAAGAGGGGGAAGGAGTGATATAGAGCCCCGGCGGCTAGTTCGGGTTTATGCACAGTATTGAGTGCGAGAGAGAGTTGCAGGGAGGAAGAATCCTGGAATCGCAGGGTTCCGAGTGCAAAACAGTAGTGGAGCAATTCAAGAGGTAATTTGGGAGATTAATCGAAGTGTAGATCCAGATTTGGAGCTGTTCATCCAATTCGAGAGAAAAGGGTGTACATGTTTTATTTTCATTATTCTTTCATTGTAATTGATTTCCTAGATTGTTTTAAACATGAACATGTTTAGCTAGACTGATTAAATCCATTAGGATTTCTTTACTATGTTGGCTTAATATTATATTATTGGATTGTTTGAGTTGGTTTTGTATTCTTCTTGCTTTCAGTATTAATAAGATAGCATTATTCATGAGACGTTGTGAATTGTGGTGTTTAGATTGCTTTGTGTGATTGAGAAGTCCATTTGGCAATTGGAATTTTGAATAGCAAGAACTAGTTAATAATCACTTAGAGATAAGGATAATTAACTAGCCGGATTAAGAATTAACAAAGCTTAATAGAGGCGGATTAAAGCTTAATGCTAATTTAAGAATCAATCGTTAGGAAGAGATTCCAACTTTAGGTTATTAGGTTTAGCAATTCAGTTATCTCAAGAGAGAAATTGAATTCAGTTAAGAATTCATCCACGGGTAGCATAATTGGATTCATCAATCCTTTATCTTTTGTTTGATCACCAACTAGTTTAGGTTCCCTTGGGTTTGCTTTCTTGTCTTGGTTATTTCATTTATCCATTCATTCCTGCATCTCCCTTAGAACTTAGCTTGTAGCTATTAGTTAGTTTAGAAATTATTCATCATTCATCTTAGGTTAATATAACAAAGAACAAAGAAGTAACTCTTGGCTTTCACTTTCCCGAGGAATACGACCTTGATACTCGCCATTAGTGCTAGACTGCATCGATAGGTACACTGCCTTAGATTGTAGCTAACACAAGTAGCACACATCAAGTTTTTGGCACCTTTGCCGGGGAATGTTTGAAAACTAGAGTGAAATTTGCTATTTGTTAATTTAGCCATTTTTTTATTTCTGTTTTGTTTGTATATATTTATTTAGTTAAGTTTATGATTCAGGTAGTGAATGATAAAGAGGTTCAATGTTAAACTCAAACTCTTTGTATGATGCGTTGGAAAATGGGATTAGGAACCAAAAGAGTGCTAAAAATTGGGATACCCATGCATCTTTAGAAGCTCGAGTGGAATCGTTTTGCAGGGCTACCGATCAACTCTCTACTCCTATCCTTTCATCTCAAGTTTTTTGTGAATTTTGTTGTGGTTTACATTTGAGTAATCATTGTCCATTGTATAGTGATGTTGCTCATTGTTCTTATAACTATGAACATGTGAATTATACGGGAAGTAGGCCAAATGACTCATATAGAAGCACCTATAATCAAGAGTGGAGCACTCATTCACCCTTTGGATAGAGCTTAGATGGCCCAGAACCACCAGAATCTCAATAACCACATTAGCACCCTAATCTTGCACCTTCAACTCAAGATGAAGAGTTAGTATTGGAGGAGCTGATGATGAGGTTCATTACAAGTCTTGATGATAGATTCTAACAAACAGAGAGGGTACTTGAAAGTCAACAAGCCTCCATTAAGAACATAGAGCATCAAGTAGGCTTGATCTTCAAGTTACTAGCTAAAGAGCAATTGGGAACTCCATCAAACGCTACTGAATCTGAGGAACACTTGAGCACCGTCACTTTGCGTTCAGGTGAGAATTTTTCTGGTTTATCTACTATGTTTGACGATGATGCTTCTGTGCAGGACGATTTCTTGAACATGGAGATGGAACCAGAAAAGGAAGAGGTGAACATGATTCCTTTGAAAGACTATCATCAAGAACGTACAGTTGATGATGCTGAGTTGTAGTTAGAGGAATTTTTGGTGGATTTTCCACAAGTCCCTTCGATGATGGAAGATGAGCACGAGTTATCCAATGGAGAAGTCTTGGAGGAGCTCGAGTTTCTTCTAGCAAGTGAACCAAGCCAAGGACTAGAGAAAACCATCGAAAAGCATAGTGAATGAAGATGGTGAAAAAGATAATAATTTGCAACTATTGAGCGAAATCCAAGGTGAAAAGATCATTATTGAAGATGAAGCAAAAGCTGAGCTGGTGAAGGATGAAAATGTTTTACTTGATGCTGTTGAGCCAATTGAACATGTTGATTTTATTGGGATTGAAAGTATTATTTATTCTAAAGTTCCTTTAACAACTTTTGTGAAAGATCTGCATATTGATAATGAGTTAGTATTGTTCTTTGAGATTATATGTTTGCTTCTTTCATAATATTCGAGCAAGATTCGAGGATGAATCTTTTCAAAGAAAGGGGGAATGATGAGAACCCATGTAGCACAATGAATCCTACTTCAACAAAGAATCCTAATTCCACTAAAGATCCTAATCCAGCAAGGAGTCCTAATGACATCAAGAGTTCAAGCGGCAAAAGGAATCCTATTTCCACTAGGAATCCTAATCCAATTAGGAGTCCTACCGAGATTCAACTGTGATTAATTAAACTTCATTGATGGATTAAAGCCCAATGTGAAGGCATGAAGATCAGATTTGATTTATGTTGAATTCAAGCCCAAACGTAAAGCCCAAGTCCAAGGCTGAAAATTCAAAGTCAAAGTCCAAGTTAAAATAGGAGTTTTCTTTTAACAAGTCCAAGTCAAAATAGGAGTTTTCTTTTCTTTTACTTCGAGTTTTGTTTATTTAAGAGTCTTGGTCGCATATCCTAGTCATTCTAGGATTAGGATTATTTTGTTTTAAACTCTATAAATAGAGCTATGTAATTCAGCAAAAGCATATATCTTTGATTGAATAGAAAACCTTGTTTTTGCTTAAAGATTTTCTTTAAGTGTTCTTGAGATTAAAGCTTATTGTTTAGGTTTTGATTTCACTTCTACTTTAATTTAATTCTATTAACTTGTTAGTTTCTAGGATTAATTAAGTTCATCTCATTATAACTATTGATCTTATTTTTTTATAAATAAGGGTGATAGTTCCGCAAATAACTTTTTGCAAACCTTATAAGTATTGATCTTGGTGTGTAATCTTCTCTTCCAAAGAAGGTTTACATTAAGAGGTGAGCACAAAAGAGGAAAAGAGCCAAATTTTATGAAATACGAGTTTTTAAACAATTTTTGAGTGTGTACTCACAAGGGAATGGGTGAGATTTTGTTTTGATCTATATTTTGCAGATTTGAATCATGTCTCAAAGTAAGGACAAATGGATCTCAAATGATGAGCTGCGAGAGTTCGATCTCAAAATCTATATGAAACCCATTCAAGCGACCTTAAAATTCCTAAATCTAAGGTTTAACAACATGGATGAAAGACTTAAGCGAGTGGAGTCCAATTTTCAAAGAGGGTAGCTGATGTGCGTAAAATACACACATCTAAATAGGGTTTTTTAAAATCGATTTTATGGATATTTGGATGTGAATTGGTACCAACACTCACCCTATGCGTATGTTTGTGTGCATTAGGTCCAAAAGAAGTCAAAGAATGAAAAAGGGAAGAATTGGAGCATAATTGGACGTCAAAGCTGCCGAAACGAGCTAAGTACGAGCATGAGGAAGCTGAACATGGCCACGTTGGTTTCAACACTGGCCGTGTTCTCAACACGGGAACCAACACAGACCGTGTTCCCAACACGGTAACAAACACGGGCCGTGTTGGGTACACCACACATCAACGAAAAAGAAGTTCTTAGGGAGCACGACCACAGAGAGGAACACGGCCAGGAACACAAGCCCGTGTCCCCAACACGGCCAAGAACACGGCCGTGTTGGAGGCGACATGGGGAATTAATTAAAAGAACGAAGAGAGGAAAGAAAAGAGGAGGCTAGGGTTAGAATGTCCCAAACCCTAATTTTTCTCTCCCTAAGGGTTTTCTGAGCTGAAACCAAGGGAAAAGGAGACTTGGATCAAGGTTTCAATCAGATTTCCTTGAAGGATCGAAGATTGGGCAAGGTTCATTAATTAATTTTCAAATCGAGCAAGAGGAACAAGAATCGATTCAATTGGAGCAAAAGGATTTGAAGTTGTTTACTCTTATCTAAGGGTGTAATCGGGTTTTCTCTACCTTTGCCTATTGTTGTAATTGAATTCTTGTGTATTTTGAGAATGAACATGATTAGCTAGATTGATTAAATCCATTGGGATTTCTTTACTATGTTGGCTTGATATTATATTGTTGGATTGTTTGAGTTGGTTTTGTATTCTTCTTGTTTTCAGTATTAATAAGATAATGCATTATTCATGAGACGTTGTGAATTGTGATGTTTAGATTGCTTTATGAGATTGAGAAATCCATTTGGCAATTGGAATTTTGAATAGCAAAAACTGGTTAATAATCGCTTAGAGGATTAAGAATTAACAAAGCTTAATAGAGGCAGATTAAAGCTTAATGCTAATTTAAGAATCAATCGTTAGGAAGAGATTCCAACTTTAGGTTATTAGATTTAGGAATTCGGTTATCTCGAGAGAGAAACCGAACACGATTAAGAATTCATCCACGGGTAGCATAATTAGACTCACCAATCCTTTATCTTTTGTTTGATTGCCAACTAGTTTAGATTCCCTTTGGGTTTGTCTTCTAGCCTTAGTTATTTCGTTTATCAATCACTATTGCATCTCCCTTAGGACTTAGCTTGTAGCTATTAGTTAGTTTAGAAATTATTTATCGCTAATTTTAGGTTAATATAACAAAGAACAAAGGAGTAACTCCGAGCTTTCACTTTCCCGAGGAATACGACCTTGATACTCGCCATTAGTGCTAGACTGCATCGATAGGTACACTGCCTTAGATTGTAGCTAACACGATTTAGCCTATCAGTAGCCTAGGTGCTTCAACAAACAATCAAAGGAAGCCAAGGCATATGGATCATGATGATTACTATGAGGATGACTACGAAGAAGAGGAGCGAGGTTCTAACTTGGTTTGGGATAGATTTGGGAGAGATTATGGAGGACGAGATGAAAGAGGACATAAAAGGCAAGATGGAAACTTGGGGAATATTGAAATGAAAATCCCTTTGTTTCAAGGCAGGAACAACCCAGAGCTTTATTTTGAATAGAAGAAGAAGTTTGAGCTACTATTTGATTGCCATGATTATTTTGAACAGAAGAAGGTGAAGCTAGCTACGGTTGAGTTCACTGATTATGCCATGGTTTGGTGGGACCAACTTGTGCTTTCAAGGCGAAGGAATGGTAAGGGCCAATTTTGACATGGGAGGAGATGAAGGCAGTCACGAAAAATAGGTTTATTCCTTCTCACTATTATAGAGAATTGTATAAAAATTACAAAGTCTGTGCAGGGATCTAAGAGTATGGAGGACTACTACAAAGAGATAGAAATAGCCATGATAAGGGCTAATGTGAAAGAGGATAGAGATGCTACTATGGCTCAGTTTTGTCATGGCTTAAACCGACATATTGCTGATGTGATTGAATTGCACCATTATGGTGAACTTGAGGATATGGTACACATGGCCACTAAAGTGGAGAGGCAACTCAAGAATCAAAGCAACTCGAGCATATTCAATTCATTTCTACATCCACATGGAAACCGAATTGAAAGAAGGAAGAAGTCGAGGAGAGGTACGAGGTATGAGAAGCCAAAAGACTCAAGGGAGTCCAATGGTAAAGCTCCAACTAAGATCGAAACACCTAACACAAGAACAAGGGATATCAAATGTTTTCGGTGCTTAGGGATAGGATATATTGCTTTTCAATGTCCTAATAAAAGAGCTTTGATTTTTATGAATGATGGTGGAGTGCAGACTGAGACTAAGGAAGAGGATGACATGCTGCCACTTGAGGATTGAAGTGATATTGAGATGCCCATAAATGGAGAGATATTGGTGGCACGAAGAGCCTTGAGTGCACATGCCAAAGTAAATAAGGTATAATATGATAATATTTTTCATACTAGATGCCATATTAATAATAAAGCACCAAGCTTCAAGACCCAACTCACGATCAAAGCACAAGCATAGGGCAGAAGCGTACACCAAGCTTAAGGGATCTTTTACACATTCAATGTAGGCCAATTACAAGATCTAAGGCCAAACGCATAAAGGAAGCTCTTAATGGACTCATTCAAGAGATCTGGGTCAAGGATATATTAACCCATGGAGAGTCAGATTTAATTAACGCTCCTAGCCTTATTAATTTAATTCAAAATGATGGGCTTAAAGAAACCAAGTATGGGCTGAATATGTGTGCACAAGGAGGAGAGCCTAGTACTTGAAGAGGAAACAAGGGAAACACCACTTTAGCTTCCTATTTAGCTATAGGGGCATGCTTCTTCATATAGGAAGCATGGGAGGCACATTTTGGCTTCCTCTTTTACCGGTGTCACGACCCAATCTATAGGCCCGTGACCGGCACTAGGGAATGGGTAGACCTTGCCTGAAGTTGCCGAAAATCAAGAAAAACCCAAATTGTCCCCATGAGCTTATCTCACCAGATTTCAATACTCCGACAGCCTTAAGCCATGACGATGACTGAAAAATGAAAGCGCACGAGCTGTTGGTCATTTTGAGACCATAAGCACAAAAATTTAAGTCGGAATCGCCCTGCACGGCAGCGAGAAGCTGTTGCCGTCGCTACTGCTGCACTCGTTGTTCTCTACCACCTGATGCCGCTGGAGCTGCTGCCATCACTTCTGCTACACTCGCCGGCATCTGCTCTATCACCGACCACAACCATCGCACCTCAGACGAGACTCCTTCCTCAACTGCTATTGAAGGCTGCTTCCAAGCTCCTCTTCCCTCTCTTTGGTCTCCTTCTTCTCTCCCTTCTTTCACTTTTTTTTTCTCGTTCTTTTCTCCTTCTTCTTTCTTTTTTTTTTCTTCTTATTTTCTCTTATCCACTCTTAGTCCCTCCTTTTTAGTTTTGATAACCTTTACCCCTAGAAAATTTTCACTAAACCCTCAAGCCTATAGTTACTATCTAATTTAAGCCCCTAATTTTTACTTGTTTTGGGCCAAGTTAGAATTATCAAGATATATAATTATTTATTTAGCCTTATCTTTAATGGTAGAATTACTATAATACCCCTACTAACATAGTTAATTATAAACATACCAAGAATGATATTTTTCCACTTAAACCCATTTTAAATCAAATTTTGATTTTTGCCACCTTTTTATAAATAAATATTAACTTAATCCTAGCACTTAATTAATTCAATTAATCAATTTATTAACTATTTTTAATTAAATCCAGTACCATTTAGATAAATATTTATTTATTGAAAATATTTTATAAAAGGCTCAACATCAGCGTATTATTTACTAAAACGCCCTTGGTAAATCATTAAAATTTTATTTTAAAAAAGAAAAAGAAAAATTTCGGGTATTACATTCTTCCTCCCTTAAGAAAATTCATCCTCGAATTTTAAAAGAATAAAGCTTACATTAAGACTAAAACAAACGTGGGTAGGAATCTCTCATCTCTTGCTCGTCTTTCCAAGTACATTCCTCAATAAAATAGTTCAGCACAACAGCTTAACCATCGGTATAACCCTAGAGCAAACTTGGAAAACTTGAGTATCTATGATCATGACTGGCTGCTCCTCATAAGTCAAGTCTTTGTTCAGATCCACATGCTGAGGTTGCAACACATGCGAAGGATCAAAAATATACTTTCTTAACACGAATATATGAAATACCGGATGGACATGTGAGAAATTCGGCAGCAAACCCAACTTGTATGCCACCTTTTGTCGATAATCTTAAGGGTCCCACATAACAAGAGGCTAACTTATCAAACCGCATCACACCTTGCATAGGAGACACCTTTAGGAATACATACTTTCTAATACTAACCTCCACGTGCTTCCGCTTCGGGTTCGCATAATTCTTCTGCCTACTAAAAGCTGTCTTCAGCCGCTCGCAGATAATAGGAATCTTTTCTGAAATGATCTGAACTAACTCTGGTCCTACTAACTTCCGTTTGCTAATTTCTTCCCTAATGACTTGTCTTTCACATGTATTGAATATCCCTAGCTTCCACATCATATCATCCATTTGGCTGCAATGACTGATACAAGATCATGGGTATTGAAATCATGTCATCCCGAAACAGAACTCCACCTCGACTAGAATCCAGAAAGTCTCTTCTGTTTCTCTACAGTCCAAAATGGAGCATGTTGAGCCACATATCCGATCCATTCTCATAGCAACTAAGCTTGTCATCCAAACAACCTCAAGCTCACACAATTTACTTTGAAAGAATTACTTATTTATTCACTTATAATCATTATTAATAAAAAGTCTTAAAAAACACCTTTATAAAATCGTAAAATCTCTAGTTATTTTCTTTTTATAAAATTTCACAATATTGCACACTAGGATGATGATATCCCTTATCACCAAAGGGTTGCAATGCATGATCTGAGGCAAAATGCGCTAACACAAAATGTATAATATATGATGCAGATCTTGAAAATAAGTTATGGTGCTTACAATATACTAGACTTGCCTAATAATGAAATGCCATAATGAGTTTTTTTGTGGGACTGGGCGCAATATTGTATTTTAAAACACTTTTGTTCTACTTATAAAAATAAGTAGTGTTATTTTAAGCTTCTCTAGATTCAGAGCACCCGAAAGATACATACCAACCATTATTCTTATTCTTCTTACAACCACAAAGCTCAACCTTAAATGCTCTGACCTCTGCTCGACATTCTAAGTATTGAGGTCGGCTTTACTCATTAAGACGATACCTGATGTAATGACGAGACAATTTATGGCATGATCGCAACTACACTCTACACCAATCCCTAAATTGTATTGCCCACCGCCGAAACAATAGTCGAAACATCTAAGGTTGGTCTGTGCTAATCACTTATAGAAACGGCAATGAGTCTATCGTGCCTTCTAACATCTCGCAAAAGAAAGTGCACCACCATTGAGTAGAGAACTCACCATAAATATCTGACATTGCTATCGCAACTGCACTTATCCTCAATACAATATCAAAGATAAGCTCACAAGAAAAAAGAAATAATAGACTTTCTAACAGTAAACGCTGAAACTAGAGTTAATACAAACAAAAAAAGACAGACTTGATCCTAGCTCCACAGTACTAAAAATGCTAACCTAGGTCGATGCAAATGTAAACTTAGGCTCTGATACCAACTTTCTCACGACCCGAACTGTGGGCCCGTGACTGGAGCTAGGGAATGGGTAGGCATAAGGCCATCGAAACCCGTAGCAAGTCTGACCATTCACTAACTCAATCAAAGTATAACTCTATCTATTATAACACTATTTCATAACTAACTTTCAACCCCCCACATATTACATATTAAAATCAGTCTGTTAGCACAATTAGCAATACTTGGTTTAACATGCCAAAACAAAATAATAAGTTTTGAAATCACTATTGCGGAGAATCTAGAATTCTAAAAAATCAAACATACAAATAAAATTAGTTACATTAAACCTGAAGATAAAGAAAGTCGGGCTGCGAAAGGAGAAGAACTGCGGGAAAACAAACAAACACCTGAAAAATAATTAAATTTGAGACTGTCAGTTTCGAGAGTAAGTTAAAATCATATAATTCAAAAATATATACAACCATCTCAATAAAATATTTTTTTAATCAGAATAAATTATTATATCACATTAAAACTCGTGTCATGCCATGATTCAGTAAAATATAATTTAAACGTTATGGAACGAGTATCTCAATAGAACCCTAACCCCAACACTAATAGCCTTTTAGCTCTCTCACTCCAATAGAGCCGCCGCCTAGAGAGCAACGCTCGACCAGGGACCTTTGGTCCGACAATCAAAAATTTTCACAGCCTAGAGAGTTGAACTTGACGAGGTCAAGTCTTAAAATACTCTTTTATTACCTGTCTCAGATTTATACCGGTGCGCATGCGGTCCTGATGCAACCCATCAGGTGGCATGTTCTACTATCGTCTCATCCCGAGTCAATATACAATCATAATATAGATGATGTGGAAAATGATATATAAATAGCAAGGAACTTAGATAAATAATAAATAATAAACAATTTAATTAATTAAATATAGAATAAGAACTAATAAAAAATTTCAGCAAAATCTACCATAACAAAGTATACGATGATAATAATACACGTAGTAATTATTAATCAAAATTGCTATATAAAGTTTTAGCATGGTACATGTATAGCAGATATGACTTTAACTCACAGTTTTCATGACCTCCTTGCTCTACTCCTAAGAATCGGGTGTAGCGGCCTGAAACGATGGTGATAGGCTATTTATGTGGCTACAATCTAAGGCAGTGAACCTATCAATGTAGTCTAGCACTAATGGCAAGTATCAAGGTCGTATTCTCAGGAAAGTGAAAACCCAGAGTTACTACTTTGTTCTTTGTTATCTAACCTAAAATATATGATGGATGAATTCTAAATTTGCTAATAATTAGAAACTGAGTTCTAAATGAGATGCAAGAATGAATAAATGAATGAAACAATCAAGCCAAGAAATGCAAACCCAAAGGGAACCTAAACTAGTTGGCAATCAAACAAAAGATAACAGATTGATGAATCCAATTATGCTACCCGTGGAAGAATTCTTAACTGATTCGATCTCCCCCTCGAGATAACCGGATTCCTAAACCTAAGAACCTAAAGTTGGAATCTCTTCCTAACGATCGATTATTAAGTTAGCATTAAGCTCTAATCCGCCTCTATTAAGCTTTGTTAATTCTTAATCCGGCTAGCCAATTACCCTTATCTCTAAGTGATCATTAACCAGTTCTTGCTATTCAAAATTCTAATTACTTAATGAATTTCTCAATTACATAAAGCAATCTAAGGAACACAATTCACAACTTCTTATGAATAATGCGATATCTTATTAATATTGAAAGCAAGAAGAATACAAAAAGGAACTCAAACAATCCGACAATTTAGTACTAAGCCAACATAGTAAGGAAATCCCAATAGGTTTAATCGATCTAGCTACACATGTTCATGTCTAAAACAATTAGGAATTCAATAACAATGAAAGAATAAAGAAATGAAATAGATACACCCTTTTCCTTCGAATTGGATAAACAACTCAAAATCCCCAAATCTGATTGATGAACCCTAAATTGCCTCTTGAATGCCTCCAATTCTCCTCTTGATCTTCAATTGGATGTTAAAACCAATGTAATCCTTCCTTCAATAGATGAAATGGTCTCCTAAAGTCGAGTATTGAAGTCTAGGAAAAGATGGCTTATGCATGTATATGTGAAATCAAGTTAGAAAATCGAACCCGCTACAAAAGAACCCAATTTTGCCTATATAAATGTTTCAATACGGCTGTGCCCAAGCCTGTGTTGGTCAGCATGGATGCTAAGCTTGTTTGGTCCAAGACGAGTGTTTAAGCTGTCTTTGGTTAGCACGGTAGTGCTCAAGCTTGTCTTTGGGCTTCCGAGTCCCGAAAAATCAGCCTTTTCTCCCTGACCGTGCCCTCGCCGGTGCTGAGCTACCACAGGCCGTGATGGAGGCCATGGTGGCCTCAGAAACCGTGCCGAAAAGGTCACTTTTGAGGGTCAAATGACAATGGTTCAACACGGCCAGAGTCCAGGCCGTGCTTGATGTGTGCTACTTGTGTTAGCTACAATCTAAGACAGTGTACCTATCGATGCAGTCTAGCACTAATGGCGAGTATTAAGGTCGTATTCCTCGGGAAAGTGAAAGCCTAGAGTTACTTCTTTTTTCTTTGTTATATTAACCTAAAATGAATGATGAATAATTTCTAAACTAACTAATAGCTACAAGCTAAGTTCTAAGGGAGATGCAGGAATGAATGGATAAATGAAATAACCAAGACAAGAAAGCAAACCCAAAGGGGACCTAAACTAGTTGGTAATCAAACAAAAGATAAAGGATTGATGAATCCAATTATGCTACTCGTGGACGAATTCTTAACTGAATTCGATTTCTCTCTCGAGATAATCGAATTCCTAAACCTAATAACCTAAAGTTGGAATCTCTTCCTAACGATTGATTCTTAAATTAGCCTCCGCCTCTATTAAGCTTTGTTAATTCTTAATCCGGCTAGTTAATTATCCTTATCTCTAAGTGATCATTAACCAGTTCTTGCTATTCAAAATTCCAATTGCCAAATGGACTTCTCAATCACACAAAGCAATCTAAACACCACAATTCATAACGTCTCATGAATAATGCTATCTTATTAATACTGAAAGCAAGAAGAATACAAAACCAACTCAAACAATTTAACAATATAATATTAAGCCAACATAGTAAAGAAATCCCAATGGATTTAATCAGTCTAGCTAAACATGTTCATATTAAAACAATATAGGAAATCAAGTATAATGAAAGAATAATGAAAATGAAACATGTACACCCTTTTCTCTCTCGCACTCAATACTATGCAGAAACCGAACCAGCTGCCAGGGCTCTATGTCACTCCTTCCCCCTCTTTCCAACCCTAAAAAATTCATTTTCCTTATATATTTTATTTCAGACAATAGTAGTTAAAGTCAGGTCTTGGTCAAGACGGCTGGAATCTAGGTCTTTGGTCAAGACTACCGAATCTAGGCCGAACCGTGGATCTCACCAAGTAGGTTTTCACCATGGCCGTGCCCCCGCCAGTGCTGGCCACCACGGCCCGTGGTGGAGGCCGTGGTGGCCTCAGAAATCGTGCCCAAACCATTATTTTGAAGACCAAGTTTCGATGGTTGGTCACAGCCAGAGTCCATGCCGTGATGGTCAGCACGACCTTGACTTAGGCCGTGCTCAATGTGTGCAACGCGAGCTCTTGTCTGATCTTGATGAATTCTCATCCATTTCCACACGTATTGATCTATAATTGCTTAAACACCGATGACAGTCCTATAAATGCTCCTGAAATGCAAAAGAAGACAAAACACGGGTGATCTGGGAATAAAAACACAATAATTGCTAAGAACATACGCAATAATATGCAAGCAAATATGTGTAAAACTATGCACATCAAATTACCCCACACTTAAGCTATTGCTTGTCCTCAAGCAATTAACAACTCACCTCATAAAACTGCAGTTAGCAATCCCTTACAGTTTATGCCCTAATGTGCGTAAAATACACACATCTAAATGGGGTTTTTAAGATTGATTTTGTGGACATTTGGATGTGAATTGGTCTCAACACTCACCTTATACATATATTTGTGTGCATTAGGTCCAAAAGAGGTCAAAGGATGAAAAAGGAAAGAATTGGAGCATAATTGGACGTCAAAGCTGCCGAAACGAGCTAAGAACGAGCATGAGGAAGCTGAACATGGCCGTGTTGATCTCAACACTGGCCGTGTTCTCAACACGGTCACAAACATGGGCCGTGTTACCAACACGGGGACAAACACGGCCGTGTTAGACATCAAAGAAGAAGTAGATTTTAGGGAGCACAGCCACAGAGAGTAACACGGCCAGGAACACAATCCCGTGTTGAGAACACGGCAAGGAACACGGCCGTGTTGGAGGCGACAGGGGGTATTAATTAAAAGAACGAAAAGAAGAGAAAAAGAGGAGGCTAGGGTTAGAACGTCCCAAAACCCTAATTTTTCTCTCCCTAAGGGTTTTCTGAGCTGAGACCAAGGGAAAAGGAGACTTGGATCAAGGTTTCAATCATATTTCCTTGAAGGATCGAAGATTGGGCAAGGTTCGTTGATTGATTTTCAAATTGAGCAAGAGGAACAAGAATCGATTCAATTGGAGCAAAAGGATTTGGGGCTGTTTACTCTCATCCAAGGGTGTAATCAGGTTTTCTCTACCTTTGCTTATTGTTGTAATTGAATTCTTGTATATTTTGAGAATGAACATGATTAGCTAGATTGATTAAATCTATTGGGATTTCTTTACTATGTTGGCTTGATATTATATTGTTGGATTGTTTGAGTTGGTTTTGTATTCTTCTTATTTTCAGTATAAATAAGATTATGCATTATTCATGAGACGTTGTGAATTGTGATGTTTAGATTGCTTTATGAGATTGAGAAATCTGTTTGGCAATTGGAATTTTGAATAGCAAGAACTGGTTAATAATCGCTTAGAGATAAGGATAATTAACTAGCCGGATTAAGAATTAACAAAGCTTAATAGAGGCGGATTAAAGCTTAATGCTAATTTAAGAATCAATCGTTAGGAAGAGATTCCAACTTTAGGTTATTAGGTTTAGGAATTCGGTTATCTCGAGAGAGAAACTGAATTCGGTTAAGAATTCATCCACGGGTAGCATAATTAGACTCACTGATCCTTTATCTTTTGTTTGGTTGCCAACTAGTTTAGATTCCCTTTGGGTTTGTCTTCTTGTCTTGATTATTTCACTTATCAATTACTCCTGCATCTCCCTTAGAACTTAGCTCGTAGTTAATAGTTAGTTTAGAATTTATTCATCATCCATTTTAGGTTAATATAACAAAGAACAAAGGAGTAACTCTAGGCTTTCGCTTTCCCGAGGAATATGACCTTGATACTCGCCATTAGTGCTAGACTACATCGATAGGTACACTGCCTTAGATTGTAGCTAACACGAGTAGCACCCATCAAGTTTTTGGCGCCGTTGCCCGGGAATTATATGAAAACTAGAGTGAAATTTGCTATTTGTTAATTTAGCCATTTTTTTCTTTTTTTTCTTATTATTTAATGATTTTTTTGTTTATTTATTTTATTTTATTTATACATATTTATTTAGTTTAAGTTTATGATTCAGATAGTGAATGATAAGGAGGTTCAATGATAAACTCAAACTCTTTGTGTGACGCATTGGAAAATGGGATTAGGAACCAAGAGAGTGCTAAAAATTGGGATACCTGTGCATCTTTAGAAGCTCGAGTGGAATCGTTTATGAGGGCTACCGATCAACTCTCCACTCCTATCCTTTCATCTCAAGTTTTTATGAATTTTGTTGTGGTTTACATTTGAGTAATGATTGTCCATTGTGCGTTGATTTTACTCCTTATTCTTACAACCGTGAGCGAATTGAATTATACGGGCAATTGGCCAAGTGACTCGTATGGAAGCACCTATAATCAAGAGTGGAGTACTCATTCACCCTATGGATGGAGCTTAGATGGCCCGAACCACGAGTCTCGGCAACCACATCAAGACCTACTCTTGCACCTTCAACTTAAGATGAAGAGTTAGTGTCGGAGGTGATGATGAGGTTCATTACAAGTCTTGATGATAGATTCCAACAAACGGGAGGATACTTGAAGATCAACAAGCCTCGATTAATAACATAGAGCATCAAGTAGGCTTAATCTTCAAGTTACTAGTCAAGAGCAATTGAGAACTCTATCAAACGCCATCAATCCGAGGAACATTTGGTAGCCGTCACTTTGCGTTCGGTGAGAATTTTCTGGTTTATCTATTATGTTTGACGATGATGCTTATGTGCAGGACGACTCTTTGAACATGGAAATAGAACCAGAAAAGGAAGAGGCAAACATGATCCCTTTGAAAGACTACCAACAAGAATACACAGTTGATGATGCTGAGTTGCAGTTAGAGGAATTTTTGGTGGATTTTCCACAAGTCCCTTCGATGATGGAAGATGAGCACGAGTTGTCCAATGAAGAAGTCTTGGAGGAGCTCGAGTTTCTCCTAGTAAGTGAACCAAGCCAAGGACTGAAGAAAACCATCAACACTCCTGAAGAAATTGCCCAACCGTCGATCCTTCCAATTGTTGAAACTCTAGCTTTCAAATTGGAAGAGCCCTGAAACATCATGACTACGTGCAAATATATGAGGAGTGAGTTTTGCCCATCATCTGGCGACTTGCTTGGTATGCGGGAAGAGGAAGTTGACGATTATCCCTCTAAGCGGATATTTGAAGCCATTTGCTTGAAGAAGGATGGATGGTCGCCAATCCCATTTGCTTTTCACCATGAGTCCGGTAAGAAGACTCATCACATCAAAAGAAGCGCTTTTGGGAGGCACCCCAAATTCTATTTTCAATTTGAATACTTTACCCTTGCATTGTGAACTTAGTTGATTAGGTTTTATAATTGGTTTTTGTTAAGTTTTATTTATGTTGAGTGTATGAGTTGAGGATTTATTGGTTTTGCGGGTGAGAAAGAGTGAGAAAGTCACGAGAATCGTAACTTTTGCATTATCCGGAGATAAACACGGGGCGTGTTCAAGACCGTGTTCATTAACACGGCCCGTGTTCCGATTGAAGAAAATCAAACTAAGATGAACACGTTCACGGGAAGCTAACACGAGAATTTATGCCCTGCCGTGTCCACAACACGTTCCGTGTCAAGGCCGTGTAATGTGGCACAGGCGTGTTACGGAAGTGGTAAGTCGTACATTTTATTCAGCTTAACACGGCCCGATATCCATACCGTGTTCATGAACACGGCCCGTGTCGAACAGGCGTGTTCCGCACACTTACCTATATATACCACTTCATTCCAAAAAAATTTTGCTCTCCCCCATCTCTTACTCTCTCACATCTTATTTCTCATTTCGAAGGCTTTGGATATTGCGTTTGTCAAGTAAGTACCCTCCAACTTCATTTTTCATTATTTTATTTTGATATTAGTTCGAATTTATATTTTCTTTGTGTTTCAATTTTTTTTATTTTTTATTTATTTATTTATTTATTTTATTTATTTTTTATTTATTTATTTTTTGTTTATTCCCTTATTTTATTATTTGGTGCATGCATTTACATTCGTGTTTGTGCTTAATTTTCTTTTATTTTCTTTAATATAGTTTATATACTTAACTTGCTCATATTTTTCATTTTTCTTTTCTACCATTATTTATGATTGTGATTAATTCCTTATTTTTCTCTTTATCATTATTGTCGGTTGCTAAACAATAGGCTCTGTCATAGATAGTCGACTCTGTTTGTATCTATTTTATATTAGCATGTTGGTTTGCCTTGTGATGGATTATGGCGAAGTAAACTCCATATGAATGAATTGCAAATTTAATTGGTTAGCATTAGTTGGCAGTGTTGTGGATTAAATTTTCTTTGCAGGACATTGAGCAGTTTAATTTTATCGAGTTAAATTGTTTGGTTTGTTCATTTTATGCCGTTATACGCCGAATTTTGTTGATCCTTAGTACTAAAGTTTCCTTTCAGGTACCATCACACGAGGATCGAGGGAGTTTACAAGAGGAGGCGGACCGATGGTTCCTCTTCCTCTCGATCGTCGTGCACCGCACCCGACTAGTTCGAGCCAAATTAGACCACCGCAGCGCCATCGATTCCTACTTTTCCAAGGGCAACCCACCTTTGAGCGGAGATATCAATGGATGAGGCACAAAGATTTGGGAAAGGGCGTAGGATAGGCGGCGGCAGACCTGGAGACCGTCGGACTGCGGTACATGGTTCGGCCGATATCTTGAGACACCCCATTTTAACATTTCTTTGACATTGTTGAACCAACATATAGGGAGTTGACTGTGGAGTTTGCCGACTTTCTTTCTGCAGCTTGATTCTGCGGGACTTCAACAACCGGATGCGATCAGTTTGGACTAGCAAGGTAGACTTTCACGATGAGTGTCACAATGATTTAGGGTACACTTAGGCTTGTGAGGAGGATGCGGTTGGAGAGGTTTATAGCTGTATACACCGCTTTGTGTGGTCATGTATCCATGATGTGGTCGAGATTTGTGACCGGGGATTCTGATTACCGGCCGGTCAAGGCGTCTAACTTGCACGAGGTGCGGTACTTGCATGCATTCGGCTAGGACCATCAGCAGCGGGGAGATAGTGGTGGTGTAGTTACCCGTGACTGTTTATACTTTATAGCATGCACTCACGACTGCATCGACATGGGGTACTTATTGGCGACGGATCGGTGCCTTAAATAACTTAAAGAAGGTATTTTTCTGTTTTGGGACTTACATTACTCGACTGGCTAGGAGCTTAGGAGTTTTGGAGGAAGCGATACCACATTTGATAGAGCTGGGGGTGATGGAAACGTTGGGACTTCCCCAGATGGTTAGTATGGGGATGATGACTCATAGGCAGGGTCCGCTAGGACCAGAGTATAGGCAGGAATGCTCTCTTGGCGACTTTCGGAGAGGCGACACCTTGTGAGCCCATGGTACACAGGATGTCCCACCTTCTTCTGATATTCCAGAGTCTTCCTCCATACCGTCTACTTCAGCTCCTTTTGGGTCTTCTTCAGCTGTTTTAGGAGTCTCCCCAATTGAGTTTAGAGAGCTGCAACTTAGAGTGCAGAGGTTGGCGGGAGAGCGGTGACATTTCATTCGATAAGAGGCTTTTCAACGGGACCTTTTTACAGTCGGTGAGTTTGAGAGCCGGATGATGGCTCGGTTTGAGAGGCGAGGGCTATGCTTCAAGCCCCGATTGAAGCAGGGAGGTAGGTTAGAGGCCTCTATGGCCAATGACATGTTCGATGATATTTTTGCTCACAGACTTTGTACGCATCCCGCAGTACGGGTTCCGAGCGAGCCATTTTGACATCCCTCTAGCGGATGATCTGGTAGCCCTCCTCTCCGTGAGCACCTTTCAACCTGACTGCGGGCCTCCCTGGCCAGCCTCCTGCGATCCTGACTCTTGCATGACCTTTAGATCCTCAGGCGGCCACTCCTCCACCTGGACTAGCCGGTATACACAGTATACTGTTGATGCACCTCTTTTCACTCCGGAGCCATAATCAGCTCAGTATTAGTTTCTTTTTCCTTTTTTATTTCATATATTTTGTACACTGAGGACAGTGTGTCCTTCAAGTGTGGGGTGGGTGATATTTATCCCATCTTAGTTATTTGTTTATTCTTTGTGCAATTTTTTGTAAAATTTTGAAATTTTTTCACTTTGTTTCGATGCTCTTACTGTCGACTTGATTTTGAAATCCTGTTTATGTCCATGTGATCGGGTAAAACCGATAGTGTTGAGTCTTGCGGAAGAATGTAAGATAATTAGTTTGAGTTTTGCACTAAGTTGCTTTGGTCTATTTAATTATGTTTTGATGATTTTTATTTGGAACCTACTCAAAAAGCACACTTGTGAGAAATTGAGCCTAAATTGTAAGCATACACGTTATATGCTTTTATTTATTTCTTGTTGAGAGTGCCAATTACTGTTTTTACTTTTAGAACTTGCTCGGTAATGCTTATGAGGGCCTGAGGAGAGTTTAACACTTTGGTATGATAGAGGCACTTAGGTTTTCATTCTAGCCAAATAGCCTTCATTCGTTTATTGATTCCGTAGATAACCCTTTTTTCACCATTTTTTTATCATATTCTATTACCACTTGGTTTATTCGCTTTGGGTTATGATTTTGCACATGAGTTGTTTTTATTGGGAACTTTTATCTTGGGAATAGCTTTAGAATCTTGTAGCGACTTACTTGATCTAAAAGAAATTCACTCTATTATGTGAATGTTCTTCTCTTATGAAAAAAAGAAAGAAAAAAAAAGAATAAGAGGGAAAGGTGATGAAAGAAAGAAAGTAAGTGAGCTAAACATTTTGACTTGATTCCTATTTCCCACCTTGGACTACTATCCATTGTTTACCCCTTGTGATCATTGTGACTTGTGTGCATGTCATGTATTTCATTGCAGAACACCATAGGTTCAACTCTTACCAAATTTACCTACCCCTACCTAATCCCCAATACAACCCTTATAAAGACCTCTTGACATGGTTGTTGACTCTCCATAAGTGGTAGGAGTAGGATTTAAGAGCAAGCATATAGTAAGTAAGGCAGTAGTTGATGCATTGAGCGATTAAACACTACCCTTTAAACACTTTGAGTGATTTAGAGTGAATCTGGTGAGGAGATGGTTCTGAAAAATTTCCTTGAGACAGTATTTTGTGAATTATTGGCATCTTGGTTGTGATACTTGAATTGATTGCTTCGTTTCTTTTTGTTTGACTTGTGCTTGTTAAGGATATATGCGAGAACTCTCTAGCTTGTTTATCCGGTTTAAGTATTGTTCCTTAGTGGTTTATTTTCCTTATTTTACTTTTGATTGCTTGAGGACAAGCAATGAGCTAAGTGTGGGGTTATTTGATGTGCGTAAAATACACACATCTAAATGGGGTTTTAAGATTGATTTTATGGACATTTGGATGTGAATTGGTCTCAACACTCACCTTATACATATGTTTGTGTGCATTAGGTCCAAAGAGGTCAAAGGATGAAAAGGAAAGAATTGGAGCATAATTGGACGTCAAAGGCTGCGAAGCAGGCTAAATGCGAGCATGAGGAAGCTGAACATGGCCGTGTTGATCTCAACAGCAGCGTGTTCTCAACCTGATCCTGAACATAGGCCGTGTTACCAACAGGGGACAAACACGGCCGTGTTGGACATCAAAGAAGAAGTAGATTTTAGGAGACCGCGCCACAGGTAACACGGCCGGGAACACAATCCCGTGTTGAGAACACGGCCGAACAATGGTGGGCGACAGGGGTATTAATTAAAGAGCGAAGAGAAAAAGGAGAATAGGGTTAGAGCGTCCCAAACCTTAATTTTCTCTCACTAAGGGTTTTTTGAGACCAAGGAAAGGAGACTTGGATCAAGGTTTCAATCGGATTTCCTTGAAGGATTGAAGATTGGGCAAGGTTCGTTGATTGATTTTCAAATCGAGCAAGAGGAATAAGAATCGATTCAATTGGAGCAAAAGGATTTGGGGTTTGTTTACTCTCGTCAAGGGTGTAATCGGGTTTTCTCTACCTTTGCTTATTGTTGTAATTGAATTCTTGTATATTTTGAGAATGAACATGATTAGCTAGATTGATTAAATCCATTGGGATTTCTTTACTATGTTGGCTTAATATTATATTGTTGGATTGTTTGAGTTGGTTTTGTATTCTTCTTGTTTTCAGTATTAATAAGATTATGCATTATTCATGAGACGTTGTGAATTGTGATATTTAGATTGCTTTATGAGATTGAGAAATCTGTTTGGCAATTGGAATTTTGAATAGCAAGAACTGGTTAATAATCGCTTAGAGATAAGGATAATTAACTAGCCGGATTAAGAATTAACAAAGCTTAATAGAGGCGGATTAAAGCTTAGTGCTAATTTAAGAATCAATCGTTAGGAAGAGATTCCAACTTTAGGTTATTAGGTTTAGGAATTCGGTTATCTCGAGAGAAACCAAATTCGGTTAAGAATTAAATCCCACGGGTAGCATAATTAGGCTCACCGATCCTTTATCTTTTGTTTGATTGCCAACTAGTTTAGATTCCCTTTGGGTTTGTCTTCTTGTCTTGATTATTTCACTTATCAATTACTCCTGCATCTCCCTTAGAACTTAGCTCGTAGTTAATAGTTAGTTTAGAATTTATTCATCATCCATTTTAGGTTAATATAACAAAGAACAAAGGAGTAACTCTGGGCTTTCGCTTTCCGAGGAATCGACCTTGATACTCGCCATTAGTGCTAGGCGCATCGATGGGTACCTTTGCCTTGGGTGTAGCTAACACGAGTAGCACCATCATGCCCCTAGTCCACAGAGATAGTATCAGGCCATGTCAAAGGATACTCAATCATAAATCAAATTGCAAATCATTAACAGAGAATGGAAATAATATTATTGCATGAATAACTTAAATGACAACTCAATACAAACATCACGAACCAGTGCCTAACTGGGATTACTCAAGTCGCTCAAAGTGTATATTAGGTGAATAACAAATCCCTAAAAAAAATGCACAAGACCCGCTCACCATAAACTTGCTCATAAATCATATCTTCGCTACTGTGAACAAGTAAATACCAAAATCAAAGGGTCTTTACCAAGGTTATAATGGGGCTAAGGTAAAGGTACGAAGATTTGGACAGAAGTGTGAAAATACTGGAATTCGTGCGATAAACAATAGTATATGCTCAAAGGATTAAATGCCTAAGATCACAAAAAGAATCATTCACTAAAATCCCTACTTCATAGAATAATGCTCGCAAATGCTCTGAATCCAATAAAGAGATAAATAATTAAAGAATTTTGTTTATTATATATATTTTTTTCTTCTTCTTCTTTATTTATTTATTTATTTATTAATGAACTAGCAGCTTATTAGCGTCCGCTGCATACAACTCGAATAAACATTAAGAATAACAAATACAAATTGGATCAAAAGGAGCATTTAAAATATCAAAAAGATTTAGTAAATTTACCAACATAGCAACTGGCATTTTAATCCCACATAAAGTTGAACAAATCACAGAAAGAAATTCCAGCATAAGGGTAAAGGAAAGATAAATGTAAAGAATGGTATAATTGAAGTGTATAGGTGTGCAGGATGATTTCTTGAACATGGAGATGGAACCAGAAAAGGAAGAGGCGAACATGATTTCTTTGAAAGACTATCCACAAGAGCGTCTGATTGATGATCTTTGAGTTCGATTAGAGGAATTTTTGGTGGATTTTCCACAAGTCCCTTCGATGATGGAAGATGAGCATGAGTTATCCAATCAAGAAGTCTTAGAGGAGCTCGAGTTTCTTCTAGCAAGTGAACCAAGCTAAGGACTAGAGAAGACCATCGACGTTCCTGAAGAAATTGCCCAACCGTCGATCCTTCGAATTGGTGAAACTTCAGCTTTCAAATTGGAAGAGCCCCTAGAGCATCATGACTACGTACAATTATACGAGGAGCGAGTTTTGCCCATCATACTGGTAGCTTGCTTGATAGTCGGGAAGAGGAGATTGACGATTATCCCTCTAAGTGGATACTTGAAGCCATTTGCTTGGAAGAAGGATGGATGGTCGTCGATCACGCCCATTTGCCTTTCACCATGAGTCCAGCTAAGAAGACTCATCACATCAAAAAGAAGCGCTTTTGGGAGGCACCCCAATTTTTATCTTTAATTTCTAATATTTTTACCTTTTTTTTTGAAACATTTTATTAGTTTCGTTTCAGTTTCGATTTTATTTCTTTATTTTATTATTTTCAAATTCTACCGAGGAGGCACTGAATTTTCATAACATCATCCTCGATGGATGATCGGTGATCCCTAGATCTTTTATTTTCTACATTTATTTACTTTATTTTCATACATGTCATGCACTTGGATTGTATTGCCTTTGTTCTCTTAGTTGAGCATCCCATGCGGGGTATCCTGACATTTTACTTGGGGGCGGTGTGTTTTTCAAGTGTGGGGTGGTTGTGGGTAAACCTTATAATCCTACTCTCTCATATGATTCTTAGATGTATAAAATTACCTTTAGGTGTTGTGTATTGTTAGGATGTTAGAACACTGTGTTTTTATGCACTTGAGTATGCTATTTTTGAGCTGATTGATGACTTGATTTATAGAATTGTGGTTACTTTTCTTTGTTGTTCATTGTCCTTGGAAAACAATTGATGGTGTTTTACACATCAACCCTGTCGGGTTAAACTGGTGTTATTTAATTATTTTTCAAATTTTCGAATTTTAACTTAGAACGTTGATAATGTCATATGCATGTGTTTCTTAAGTAATGATTCAATTAATGATGTTGTGAACCAACTGCACCTAATACCACACCTCAAAGTGAGATTTTGAGCCTGTTGAGCATTCATTATACTTATGCTCTTTATATTTCTTGTTTGAGTGTGCATTGTACTTGACTTTGCTTCTAGAACTTGCTTTGTAATGCATGTTGAAGTTACATGAATATTGTGAATACCATGAGATGATTTAGGCGATTTAGGATTCACCACATTTGATCAAAAGCCTATCACCTTATGTTTCCATTAGTTAGCCAGTTTTGAGCCTTAACCTTTTTCTTCATAATCTAATAAGATAAACGTTATTATTTTTCCCCTCACAAATTGCACGTTGTTTTACCTTAAATCTTTAATCTTTATTTCGATATGTGTTGAATGATTTCATTATACAATGATATTTATTTAATGTGATGATTTCGATTTGGGGATGTGGCTTTCGTAGAACATGCACTTTGATGGAGTTACATCGGGCCGTCTTGCCGGTAATGATCATGGACATAAGGTTATTATGGATTTGTTTGCCTGATTGAGCATTGCTCTCGGGCTGAGTTGATTGATTCGGGTTAAGGTCACGATCGGCGATGCTCTCTGGTAGGCTTATTTGGAATTCAAGTGTTCGGTGGAGGTAAGGACCTGATCGAGCTTGCTCTCCGGGGCGCCCGATCTTATTGGATTAAGAGAGCCGAATGGCTACTAGATTTTGGGGTTTAGGGTTCTCTGGGAGCCACTCGTCCCGTAAAAGTAAAAATATATTTTTATCTATTCATTTATTAATTTATTGTGGTATGATTATAATATGGATTGTATTTACGTGCATGGTTGATATTTTGATTCGAATGATTAATATTTTATGTGAAGGAAATAGTAGGGTATGATTATAATATGATTTGATATACTGATTTGAATAATCTATGTTTTTTTTAGAAGAAGCAATAGTCTCTAGATTATTTGATTTTAACTCACTCTCGGGGCAGCGGTCTCATTTTATTATTTTGATTCGTATTTGTTAGTTCTCCATGACTCTTATTGATGGCAAACTCCTTCATCCTTGGGGTGATGTATTTGATTTGGTATGTAAATTGGTAAATCTTAGATTCTTGTGATAGTAATAGTAGATGTATCGGTTGTAAATTTTATGAGTTTGGTCTTGCCTAATTTTCCGGCGGGCCAAGTATTTATGTAGAATGTAGCTATTAAGATAAATTGTGGCTTTAATAATATTAATTTGATATGAGATTTGTTTAAATCAGGTGTCGGGCTTACTACGGGTTTGGTGGCCTTAAGCCTACCCATTCCTAGTCTGGGTCACGGGCCACGGGTGGGGTCGTGACAAAGTTAATATCGAGCTTAGGTTTAGATTTCCTTGACCTAAGTTAAGATTTTCTTAGTCGCGGAGTTAGGATCATATACGTCTTGTTGTTTTCATTGACTCCGGTGTCTCGGCCTTCCTTTGTTAGAGTCGGTCTTTCCTTTCTTGTAAGCTTGTCTTTGGTGCGTCGAGAATGTGATTTGTAGCGATGGGATGATGCGAGCGCGATAGACTCGTCTTGTTTCTTCAGTGATTAGTGCGATCCGCCTTTAGAAGCTTTGATTGTGGTTTCGATGGTGGGCACCTTGATCGGTTTAGTGTAGGCGTGGTTGCGGTCGTGTCATGAGCGCCTCGTCATCGCATCGGGCATCGTCTTATTGAGTATACCGAAGTTAGTGCACGGGAAGTCGAGTATATATCAGAGCTTTATGGTTGAGTTTTGTGGTTGTAAGAAGCTTAAGAAAGGTGGCGAGGAGTGTTTCGGTGTTTCGAGAATCCGGAGAAACTTAAGCGAACATTATTTATTTTCTAAGTAGAACAAGTGTTTTAAAACACAATATTGCGATCCGTAAGAATGCATATGGCATTTCACTATTAGGCATGCATAAATTCATTTTAGGGCATGCATCATACGTGTGCATTCTGACCCTTGGTGATAGGGGCATCATCACCACAGTGCGCGATATTGTAGAATTTTATATAAAGAGAAATGGTACGGAGATTTTATGATTTTACAAAGTGTTTTCAAGATAATAAAGTTTTTATCGTTGATGATTATAAAGTAAGTAAAGATGTAATTTTCAAAGTAAATAGTGTTAGCTTGAGAATTCTACGGATGTGTTTGAGTTGATATGGGAATGAATCATGGCGTAGTAGGCCCCATGTTAGATAATATAGGATGCTTTTGGATTTTAGTCAAAGAGGAATCTTGTGTCAGGATGGCATGGTTTATATCGGTTGATGCGATTAGATGGATGGTATGTCGTGGATGATGTGATGTGGATGTTAAGGATTTTTCTGTTCGTCCAAGGGACATGTCATTAGGAAGGAAATTTGGTGAGTGGATTTTTTGCAGGATCAGAATTGGCCCTTCTTGTGTGGAAACCCTTGGTTTTGTCGGCAGGTTGGTGAGGTGGAATGTAAGTTGGACTTGCCGCCAAGTATTGGTAATGTTCTCTGAGATTAAATCCAGTTGTTCGTAGGTCTAAGTTGAGGAAGTATATTTTCGATCCTTTGCTCGTGTTGGACCCTTAGTGTGTGGAAGCAAGTGAAGATTTGGTTTCCGAGGAGTAGTAAGTGAGGATCGCGGATTTTCAGGATCGCCAGTTTTACTAAAGGGTTTTGTCGATGAGTCTTGTGGTTAGTTTATTTCTGCCGAGGGAAAAGTTCCCGAAAAGCCGAGTTGGAGATGAGAGGTTCCTAATTAGTTTCAGTCTTGAGTGAAACCCCTTTTCTTTTAAAATTCGAGGTCGAATTTTTTTAAGGGGGGAGAATTTAATACCCCGAATTTTTATATATCTAATAATGAGTTTTTATTTAAGTTAATTTCAACTTTATTTTTATTCTGTTTAATTTGAATGATTTAAATACAAATTTTGAATGTTAATGTTAGACAAATAAATGAATTATTTTTCCCTATCCAATTAGTGTGATTTTTAAGGAGTTAATTAAATAAATTATTTGAGGAATAAATTATATTTTTTTATTTAGTTATTCAAAATTTTCCCAATGCATATTTATATAAGTAAAATTATAA
>NC_063256.1:24435521-24460521 GCF_019578655.1 Ricinus communis
CCTAGCTTTTGTCTTGCTCTCACTTGGAGCGTTTCTAACAGCATGCATCATCTAATCACCGAAACAATTTATCAAAACGTCAAACAATCGATCATTAATCTAGGCCCACTCCTGTGACTGACTGCCTAAGAATCTCGACTCGTGGAGAATTCCTACCAAACTGGCTGTAACCTCCTTTACAACACGACCCCGAAACGGGTCCGTGACCCGCCAAAACACCCAAATATCCAACAATTTAAACAACGGAGCTCAGTCCCCAAACTTCACTATTTCCCACTCCGCCACACAACACAAAACACAAGGCAAGCAACCGACAGTATAATTATTTATGACTCACAAATATCATCAAATACTTAATATAAACCATTAGACAAAAATTTAAAATCAAAGGATTTCTAAAATTAATCTGCCAAAGATAATTACCGAGACGCTTCGACGCTTGGCCGACCGCCTCCACCACGGGAGTCCGATTCAACACACCATCGGACCACAACGACGCTACGATGACGATTCTCGCTTCCGATTTTTCCGATCCGACACCCGATCATCCGGAGAGACTATGGATTATCTCGACTGGCCGACATTGGCAAACGCCCGATCGCAAGAAACCGGCATTTCAGCTCGACCGAGAGTCGGGATACGCCCCTCCGTCCATCCTCGCCGGATCTCGTCGGAAAATCCAAAACGCTCACACTTGTTTCACTTTGTCGGATTCTGCAACTCCCACACCCCAGCGCCGCATCGCCGCCAGAAGAGCCGCCATCGCTGACCCAACCTCATTTCGCCAATTCACCGTAAACACGCCGAATCACGTTTTTCTCTCCTCAGGATTATCACCTCATTATTGCTGTCATTGCCGACGCCAAGAATAAGTTTTACGCAAGAGACGCCCCACCATCTAATGATTTATCAAAGACCCTTCACGCCACGATCCCGCTTTTTCTCTTCCTCTTCTTCCCCAGATTCTTTCCCTTGTATCGGCTTTACACGAACTTTTCCTTATTCCTGACTTATTCAACTTTCTTAATTACTTACAATTCCATCCATCAAAATTCCAATTTAACCCCAAACTTTCCTTTAGCCTTTCAATTAAGCCCTTAACTAATTAATTTGGGCCAAATCCGGTTATTGAAAATACACAATTACAAAAATACCTGACCACCATATTTACATTTACAAAATACCAAGCTCACAAATTTCCATTAAAACCCCATAAAATAACATTACACTCAATCCTTATTCCAAAATAAATTTCCAATTAAATCCTACACATAATTAAATTAAATTAAATAATCAATTTCCAACTTAAAATTTAATACTACTAATCAATTATAATACCAATTTTTCCAAAATTCTTTTATAAAAACATCCTTTATAATTTCTACCATAATTTTCCAATATATAATTTTACTTATATAAATATGCATTTGGGAAAATTTTGAATAACTAAATAAAAAAATATAATTTATTCCTCAAATAATTTATTTAATTAACTCCTTAAAAATCAAACTAATTGGATAGGGAAAAATAATTCATTTATTTGTCTAACATTAACATTCAAAATTTGTATTTAAATCATTCAAATTAAACCGAATAAAAATAAAGTTGAAATTAACTTAAATAAAAACTCATTATTACATATATAAAAATTCGGGGTATTACACTCGCCATTAGTGCTAGACTGCATCGATAGGTACACTGTCTTAGATTGTAGCTAACACAAGTAGCACACATCAAGCACGGCCAGACTCTGCGTGTTGAACCCGTAATCATTTGACCTGGTGACGCCGGCTTGAGGCCATCGTAGTACCGTCTGCAGCTATGGTAGCTGGCGAGGACTGGAGGACTGCAGTCCTGTTATTGACCTGAAACTTAAACACGTGATGTATGTGAAACATTTATATAGGCAAAATTGAGTTCTATTATAGCGGGTTCGATTTTCCGGCTTGATTTCACATATACATGCATAAGCCATCTTTCCTAGACTTGATACCGACTTTAGGAGACCATTTCATCTATTGAAGGAAGGATTACATTGGTTTTAACATCCAATTGAAGATCAAGAGGAGAATTGGAGGCATTCAAGAGGCAATTTAGGGTTCATCAATCAGATTTGGGGATTTTGAGTTGTTTATCCAATTCGAAGGAAAAGGGTGTATCTATTTCATTTCTTTATTCTTTCATTGTTATTGAATTCCTAATTGTTTTAGACATGAACATGTGTAGCTAGATCGATTAAATCTATTGGGATTTCCTTACTATGTTGGCTTAGTACTAAATTGTCGGATTGTTTGAGTTCCTTTTTGTATTCTTCTTGCTTTCAATATTAATAAGATATCGCATTATTCATAAGAAGTTGTGAATTGTGTTCCTTAGATTACTTTATGTAATTGAGAAATTCATTAAGTAATTGGAATTTTGAATAGCAAGAACTGGTTAATGATCACTTAGAGATAAGGGTAATTGGCTAGCCGAATTAAGAATTAACAAAGCTTAATAGAGGCGGATTAAAGCTTAATGCTAACTTAATAATCGATCGTTAGGAAGAGATTCCAACTTTAGGTTCTTAGGTTTAGGAATCCGGTTATCTCGAGGGGGAGATCGAATTCAGTTAAGAATTCGTCCACGGGTAGCATAATTGGATTCATCAATCTGTTATCTTTTGTTTGATTGCCAACTAGTTTAGGTTCCCTTTGGGTTTGCATTTCTTGGCTTGATTGTTTCATTCATTTATTCATTCTTGCATCTCATTTAGAACTCAGTTTCTAATTATTAGCAAATTTAGAATTCATCCATCATATATTTTAGGTTAGATAACAAAGAACGAAGTAGTAACTCCGGGTTTTCACTCACGAGAATCGACCTTGATACTTGCCATTAGTGCTAGACTACATTGATAGGTTCACTGCCTTAGATTGTAGCCACATAAATAGCCTATCACCATCGTTTCAGGACGCTACACCCGAGGCTTAGGAGTAGAGCAAGGAGGTCATGAAAACTGTGAGTTAAAGTCATATCTGCTATACATGTACCATGCTAAAAGTTTGTATAGCAATTTTGATTAATAATTACTACGTGTATTATTATCATCGTATACTTTGTTATGGTAGATTTTGCTGAAATTTTTTATTAGTTCTTATTCTATATTTAATTAATTAAATTGTTTATTATTTATTATTTATCTAAGTTCCTTGCTATTTATATATCATTTTCCACATCATCTATATTATGATTGTATATTGACTCGGGATGAGATGATAGTAGAACATGCCACCTGATGGGTTGCATCAGGACCGCATGCACACCGGTATAAATCTGAGACAGGTAGTAAAAGAGTATTTTAAGACTTGACCTCGTCAAGTTCAACTCTCTAGGCTGTGAAAATTTTTGATTGTCGGACCAAAGGTCCCTGGTCGAGCGTTGCTCTCTAGGCGGCGGCTCTATTGGAGTGAGAGATCTAAAAGGCTATTAGTGTTGGGGTTAGGATTCTACTGAGATAGTCGTTCCATAACGTTTAAATTGTATTTTACTGAATCATGGCATGACACGAGTTTTAATGTGATATAATAATTTATTCTGATTAAAAAAATATTTTATTGAGATGGTTGTATATATTTTTGAATTATATGATTTTAACTTACTCTCGAAACTGACAGTCTCAAATTTAATTATTTTTCAGGTGTTTGTTTGTTTTCCCGCAGTTCTTCTCCTTTCGCAGCCCGACTTTCTTTATCTTCGGGTTTAATGTAACTAATTTTATTTGTATGTTTGATTTTTTAGAATTCTAGATTCTCCGCAATAGTGATTTCAAAACTTATTATTTTGTTTTGGCATGTTAAACCGGTATTGCTAATTGTGTCGTGATGTGATTTTAATATGTAATATGTGGGGGGTTGAAAGTTAGTTATGAAATAGTGTTATAATAGATAGAGTTATACTTTGATTGAGTTAGTGAATGGTCAGACTTGCTACGGGTTTTGATGGCCTTATGCCTACCCATTCCCTAGCTCCGATCCACGAGCCTGATTCGGTCGTGAGAAAGTTGGTATCGAGCCTAAGTTTACATTTGCATCGACCTAGGTTAGCAGTTTTAGTACTGTGGAGCTAGGATCAAGTCTGTCTTTTTTTGTTTGTATTAACTCTAGTTTTAGCGTTTACTGTTAGAAAGTCTATTATTTCTTTTTTTCTTGTGAGCTTATCTTTGATATTGTATTGAGGATAAGTGCAGTTGCAATAGCAATGTCAGAGATTTATGGTGAGTTCTCTACTCAATAGTGGTGCACTTTCTTTTGCGAGATGTTAGAAGGCACGGTAGACTCATTGCCATTTCTATAAGTGATTAGCGCAGACCAGCCTTAGATGTTTTGACTATTGTTTCGGCAGTGGGCAATACAATTTAGGGATTGGTGTAGAGTGTAGTTGCGATCATGCCATAAATTGTCTCGTCATTACATCAGGTATCGTCTTAATGAGTAAAGCCGACCTCGATTGCTTAGAATGTCGGCGTGGAGGTCGAGCATTTAAGGTTGAGCTTTGTGGTTGTAAGAAGAATAAGAATAGTGGTTGGTATGTATCTTTCGGATGCTCTGAATCTAGAGAAGCTTAAGAGAACACTACTTATTTTTATAAGTAGAACAAAAGTGTTTTAAAATACAATATTGTGCCCAGTCCCACAAAAAAACTCATTATGGCATTTCATTATTAGGCAAGTCTAGTATATTGTAAGCACTATAACTTATTTTCAAGATCTGCATCATATATTATACATTTTGTGTTAGCGCATTTTGCCTCAGATCATGCATTGCAACCCTTTGGTGATAAGGGATATCATCATCCTAGTGTGCAATATTGTGAAATTTTATAAAAAGAAAATAACTAGAGATTTTACAATTTTATAAAGGTGTTTTTTAAGACTTTTTATTAATAATGATTATAAGTGAATAAATAAGTAATTCTTTCAAAGTAAATTGTGTGAGCTTGAGGTTGTTTGGATGACAAGCTTAGTTGCTATGAGAATGGATCGGATATGTGGCTCAACATGCTCCATTTTGGACTGTAGAGAAACAGAAGAGACTTTCTGGATTCTAGTCGAGGTGGCGTTCTGTTTCGGGATGACATGATTTCAATACCCATGATCTTGTATCAGTCATTGCAGCCAAATGGATGATATGATGTGGAAGCTAGGGATATTCAATACATGTAAAAGACAAGTCATTAGGGAAAAAGTTGGCAAACGGAAGTTAGTAGGACCAGAGTTAGTTCAGATCATTTCAGAAAAGATTCCTATTATCTGTGAGCGGCTGAAGACAGCTTTTAGTAAGCAGAAGAATTATGTGAACCCGAAGCGGAAGCACGTGGAGGTTAGTATTAGAAAGTATGTATTCCTAAAGGTGTCTCCTATGCAAGGTGTGATGCGGTTTGATAAGTTAGCCTCTTGTTATGTGGGACCCTTAAGATTATCGACAAGAGGTGGCATACAAGTTGGGTTTGCTGCCGAATTTCTCACATGTCCATCCAGTATTTCATATATTCATGTTGAGAAAGTATATTTTCGATCCTTCGCATGTGTTGCAACCTCAGCATGTGGATTTGAGCAAAGACTTGACTTATGAGGAGCAGCCAGTCATGATCTTAGATACTCAAGTTTTCCAAGTTTGCTCTAGGGTTATACCGATGGTTAAGCTGTTGTGCTGAACTATTTTATTGAGGAATGTACTTGGAAAGACGAGCAAGAGATGAGAGATTCCTACCCACGTTTGTTTTAGTCTTAATGTAAGCTTTATTCTTTTAAAATTCGAGGATGAATTTTCTTAAGGGAGGAAGAATGTAATACCCGAAATTTTTCTTTTTATTTTTTAAAATAAAATTTTAATGATTTACCAGGGGCGTTTTAGTAAATAATACGTTGATGTTGAGCCTTTTATAAAATATTTTCAATAAATAAATATTTATCTAAATGGTACTGGATTTAATTAAAAATAGTTAATAAATTGATTAATTGAATTAAGTGCTAGGATTAAGTTAATATTTATTTATAAGAAGGTGGCAAAAATCAAAATTTGATTTAAAATGGGTTTAAGTGGAAAAATATCATTCTTGGTATGTTTATAATTAACTATGTTAGTAGGGGTATTATAGTAATTCTACCATTAAAGATAAGGCTAAATAAATAATTATATATCTTGATAATTCTAACTTGGCCCAAAACAAGTAAAAATTAGGGGCTTAAATTAGATAGTAACTATAGGCTTGAGGGTTTAGTGAAAATTTTCTAGGGGTAAAGGTTATCAAAACTAAAAAGGAGGGACTAAGAGTGGATAAGAGAAAATAAGAAGAAAAAAGAAAGAAAGAAGAAGGAGAAAAGAACGAGAAAAAAAAGTGAAAGAAGGGAGAGAAGAAAGAGACCAAAGAGAGGGAAGAGGAGCTTGGAAGCAGCCTTCAATAGTAGTTGAGGAAGGAGTCTCGTCTGAGGTGCGATGGTTGTGGTCGGTGATAGAGCGGATGAGTGCAGGTGATGGCGAGCTCCGTTAGGTGGTGAGAGAACAACGAGTGCGGCGATGGCGGCCAGCGGCTTCTCGCGTGCAAGGCGATTCCGGCTTAAATTTTTGTGCTTATGGTCTCAAAATGACCAACAGCTCATGCACTTTCATTTTTCAGTCATCGTCATGGCTTAAGGCTGTCGGAGTATTGAAATCTAGTGAGATGAGCTCATGGGGACAGTTTAGTTTTTTTTTTGATTTTCGGCGACTTCAGGCAAGGTCTACCCATTCCCTAGTGCCGGTCACGGGCCTATAGAATGGGTCGTGACACCGGCAAAAGAGGAAGCCAAAATGTGCCTCCCATGCTTCCTATATGAAGAAGCATGCCCCTATAGCTAAATAGGAAGCTAAAGTGGTGTTTCCCTTGTTTCCTCTTCAAGTACTAGGCTCTCCTCCTTATGCACACATATTCAGCCCATACTTAGTTTCTTTAAGCCCATCATTTTGAATTAAATTAATAAGGCTAGGAGCGTTAATTAAATCTGACTCTCCATGGGTTAATATATCCTTGACCCAGATCTCTTGAATGAGTCCATTAAGAGCTTCCTTTATGCGTTTGGCCTTAGATCTTGTAATTGGCCTACATTGAATGTGTAAAAGATCCCTTGAGCTTGGTGTACGCTTCTGCCCTATGCTTGTGCTTTGATCGTGAGTTGGGTCTTGAAGCTTGGTGCTTTATTATTAATATGGCATCTAGTATGAAAAATATTATCACATTATACCTTATGTACTTTGGCATGTGCACTCAAGGCTCTTCATGCCCCCAATATCTCTCCACTTATGGGCATCTCAATATCACTTCAATCCTCAAGTGGCGGCATGTCATCCTCTTCCTTAGTCTCAGTCTGCACTCCACCATCATTCATAAAAATCAAAGCTCTCTTATTAGGACATTGAAAAGCAATATATCCTATCCCTAAGCACCGAAAACATTTGATATCCCTTGTTCTTGTGTTAGGTGTTTCGATCTTAGTTGGAGCTTTACCATTGGACTCCCTTGAGTCTTTTGGCTTCTCATACCTCAGCCTCTCCTCGACTTCTTCCTTCTTTCAATTCGGTTTCCATGTGGATGTAGAAGCCGAATTGAATATGTCGGAGTTGCTTTGATTCTTGAGTTGCCTCTCCACTTTAGTGGCCATGTGTACCATATCCTCAAGTTCACCATAATGGTGCAATTCAATCACATCAGCAATATGTCGGTTTAAGCCATGACAAAACTGAGCCATAGTAGCATCTCTATCCTCTTTCACATTAGCCCTTATCATGGCTATTTCTATCTCTTTGTGGTAGTCCTCCATACTCTTAGATCCCTGCACGAACTTTGTAATTTTTATACAATTCTCTATAACAGTGAGAAGGAATAAACCTATTTTTTGTGACTGTCTTCATCTCCTCCCATGTAAAAATTGGCCCTTACCATTCCTTCGCCTTGAAAGCATAAGTTGGTCCCACCAAACCATGGCATAATCAGTGAACTCAACCGTAGCTAGCTTCACCTTCTTCTGTTCAAAATAATCATGGCAATCAAATAGTAGCTCAAACTTCTTCTTCTATTCAAAATAAAGCTCTAGGTCGTTCCTGCCTTGAAACAAAGGGATTTTCATTTCAATATTCCCCAAGTTTCCATCTTGCCTTTTATGTCCTCTTTCATCTCGTCCTCCATAATCTCTCCCAAATCTATCCCAAACCAAGTTAGAACCTCGCTCCTCTTCTTCGTAGTCATCCTCATAGTAATCATCATGATCCATATGCCTTAGCTTCCTTTGATTGTTTGTTGAAGCACCTAGGCTACTGATAGGCTAAATCGTGTTAGCTACAATCTAAGGCAGTGTACCTATCGATGCAGTCTAGCACTAATGGCGAGTATCAAGGTCGTATTCCTCGGGAAAGTGAAAGCCCAGAGTTACTCCTTTGTTCTTTGTTATATTAACCTAAAATTAGCGATAAATAATTTCTAAACTAACTAATAGCTATAAGCTAAATCCTAAGGGAGATGCAATAGTGATTGATAAACGAAATAACTAAGGCCAGAAGACAAACCTAAAGGGAATCTAAACTAGTTGGCAATCAAACAAAAGATAAAGGATTGGTGAGTCTAATTATGCTACCCGTGGATGAATTCTTAATCGAGTTCGGTTTCTCTCTCGAGATAACCGAATTCCTAAATCTAATAACCTAAAGTTGGAATCTCTTCCTAACGATTGATTCTTAAATTAGCATTAAGCTTTAATTTGCCTCTATTAAGCTTTGTTAATTCTTAATCCTCTAAGCGATTATTAACCAGTTCTTGTTATTCAAAATTCCAATTGCCAAACGGATTTCTCAATCTCATAAAGCAATATAAACATCACAACTCACAACGTCTCATGAATAATGCATTATCTTATTAATACTGAAAACAAGAAGAATACAAAACCAACTCAAACAATCCAACAATATAATATTAAGCCAACATAGTAAAGAAATCCCAATGGATTTAATCAATCTAGCTAATCATGTTCATTCTCAAAATACACAAGAATTCAATTACAACAATGAGCAAAGGTAGAGAAAACCCGATTACACCCTTGGATAAGAGTAAACAACCCCAAATCCTTTTGCTCCAATTGAATCGATTATTGTTCCTCTTGCTCGATTTGAAAATCAATCAACGAACCTCGCCCAATCTTCGATTCTTTAAGGAAATCTGATTGAAACCTTGATCCAAGTCTCCTTTTCCCTTGGTTTCAGCTCAGAAAACCCTTAGGGAGAGAAAAATTAGGGTTTGGGATGTTCTAACCCTAGCCTCCTCTTTTCTTTCCTCTCTTCGTTCTTTTCATTAATTCCCCCTGTCGCCTCCAACACGGCCGTGTTCTTGGCCGTGTTGAGGACACAGGCTTGTGTTCCTGGCCGTGTTACTCTCTGTGGTCGTGCTCCTTAAGAACTTCTTTTTCGTTGATGTGTGGTGTACCCAACACGGCCCGTGTTTGTCACCGTGTTGGGAACATGGTCTATGTTGGTTCCGTGTTGAGAACACAGCCAGTGTTGAAACCAACACGGCCATGTTCAGCTTCCTCATGCTCGTACTTAGCCCGTTTCGGTAGCTTTGACGTCCAAATATGCTCCAATTCTTCCCTTTTTCATTCTTTGACTTCTTTTGGACCTGATGCACACAAACATACGCATAGGGTGAGTGTTGGTACCAATTCACATCCAAATATCCATAAAATCGATCTTAAAAAACCCCATTTAGATGTGTGTATTTTACGCACATCAAATAACCCCACACTTAGCTCATTGCTTGTCCTCAAGTAATCAAAAGTAAAATAAGGAAAATAAACCACTAAGAAACAACACTTAAACTGACAGACAAACTAGAGAGCTCTTGCACATATCCTTAACAAGTGTAAGTCAAACAGAAAGAAACGAAGCAATCAATTCAAGTATCTCAACAAAATTATTTAGAAACAACTCCTCACCAGATTCACTATAAATCACTCAAAGTGTTTAAAGGGTAGTGTTTAATCGCTCAATGCATCAACTACTGCCTTACTTACTATATGCTTGCTCTTAAATCCTACTCCTACCACTTATGGAGAGTCAACAACCATGTCAAGAGGTCTTTATAAAGGTTGTAACGGGGATTAGGTAAGGGTAGGTAAATTTGGTCAGAGTTGAACCTATGGTGTTCTGCAATGAAATACATGACCTGCACACAAGTCACAATAATCACAAGGGGTAAACAATGGATAGTAGTCCAAGGTGGGAAATAGGAATCAAGTCAAAATGTTTAGCTCACTTACTTTCTTTCTTTTCATCACCTTTCCCTCTTATTCTTCTTTTTATATATTTTTCTTCTTTCTTTTTTTTTTCTCTTTTTTTCTTTTTTTCTTTTTTTCTTTTTTCATAAGGGAAAAACATTCACATAATAGAGTGAATTTCTTTTTGGATTGAAGTAAGCTGCTACAAGATTCCAAAGCTATTCCCAAGATAAAAATTCCCAATAAAAACAACTCATGTGCAAAATCATAACCCAAAGCAGAATAAAACTAAGTGGTAATGGAATATGATAGAAAATGGTGAAAGAGGGGGTTATCCATAGAACAATAAACGAATGAAGGCTATTTGGCTAGAATGAAAAACCTAAGTGCCTCTATCATACCAAAGTGTTAAACTCTCCTTGTGGCCCTCATAAGCATTACCGAGCAAGTTCTAAAATTAAAGACAGTAATTGGCACTCTCAATAAGAAATAAATGCAAGCATATAAAGTGTATGCTAACAATTTAGGCTCAATTTCTCACAAGTGTGCTTTTGAGTAGGTTCCAAACAAAAATCATCAAAACAGAATTAAATAAACCAAAGCAACTTAGTACAAAACTCAAACTAATTATCTTACATTCTTCCACAAGACTCAACACTATCGGTTTTACCCGATCACATGGACATAAACAGGATTTCCAAAAGCAAGTCAACAGTAAGAGCATCGAAACAAAGTGAAAAATTTTCAAAATTTTACAAAAAATCGCACAAAGAATAAGCAAATAACTGAGATGGGATAAATATCACCCACCCCATACTTAAAGGACACACTGTCCCCAGTGTACAAAATATAAGAAATCAAAAAGGAGAAAGAACTAATACTACCCTAACTATGGCTCCGGAGTCAAAAGAGGTGCATCATCAGGGATATTAGGGCGTTGGCTAGTCTATGGTAGAGGAGTGGCTGCAAATAACAAAATAAAGAATTAAAATCGAAACTGAAATAAAAATTAAATAAAATATGAAAACTAAAACTAATAAAATGTTTCAAAACAAAAGGTTAAAATATTAGAGATTAAAGATAGAAATTGGGGTGCCTCCCAAAAGCGCTTCTTTTTGATGTGATGAGCCTTCTTAGCTGGACTCATGGTGAAAAGCAAACGGTGGGGATTGACGACCATCCATCATTCTTCCAAGCAAATGGCTTCAATTATCCGCTTAAAGGGATAATCGTCGACTTCCTCTTCCCGACTATCAAGCAAGCTGCCAGTATGATGGGCAAGACTCGCTCCTCGTATAATTGAACGTAGTCATGATGCTCTAGGGGCTCTTCCAATTTGAAAGCTGGAGTTTCAACAATTGGAAGGATCGATGGTTGGGCAATTTCTTCAGAAACATCAATGGTTTTCTCTAGTCCTTGGCTTGGTTCACTTGCTAGAAGAAACTCGAGCTCCTCTAAGATTTCTTCATTGGATAACTCGTGCTCATCTTCCATCATCGAAGGGACTTGTGGAAAATCCACCAAAAATTCCTCTAACTGCAACTCAGCATCATCAACTGTGTATTCCTGTTGGTAGTCTTTCAGAGGGATCATGTTTGCCTCTTCCTTTTCTGGTTCTATCTCCATGTTCAAAGAGTCGTCCTGCATATAAGCATCATCGTCAAACATAATAGATAAACCAGAAAAATTCTCACCTGAACGCAAAGTGACAGCGCTCAAATGTTCCTCGGATTCAGTAGCGTTTGATGGAGTTCCCAATTGCTCTTCAGCTAGTAACTTGAAGATTAAGCCTACTTGATGCTCTATGTTGTTAATCGAGGCTTGTTGATCTTCAAGTATCCTCTCTGTTTGTTGGAATCTATCATCAAGACTTGTAATGAACCTCATCATCAGCTCCTCCGACACTAACTCTTCATCTTGAGTTGAAGGCGCAAGATTAGGCCCTGTGATGTGGTTCTTCGAGATTCAGTGGTTCCGGGCCATCTAAGCTCCATCCATAGGGTGAATGAGTGTTCCACTCTTGATTATAGGTACTTCCATACGAGTCATTTGGCCAATTGCCAGTATAATTCACCTGTTCACAGTCATAAGAATAAGGAGTAAAATCACTGCACAATGGACAATCATTACTCAAATGTAAACCACAACAAAATTCACAAAAAACTTGAGATGAAAGGATAAGAATGGAGAGTTGATCGGTAGCCCTGCAAAACGATTCCACTCGAGCTTCTAAAGATGCACGGGTATCCCAATTTTTAGCACTCTCTTGGTTCCTAATCCCATTTTCCAATGCGTCATACAAAGAGTTTGAGTTTAGCATTGAACCTCCTTATCATTCACTATCTGAATCATAAACTTAAACTAAATAAATATGTACAAATAAAATAAAATAAATAAATAAATAAAAATAAAAATCATAAAATAATAAGAAAGAAAAAAATGGCTAAATTAACAAATAACAAATTTCACTCTAGTTTTCAAACAATTCCCCAGCAACGGCACTAAAAACTTGATAGGCTAAATCGTGTTAGCTATAATCTAAGGCAGTGTACCTATCAATGCAGTCTAGCACTAATGGCGAGTATCAAGGTCGTATTCCTCGGGAAAATGAAAGTCCAGAGTTACTCCTTTGTTCTTTGTTATATTAACCTAAAATTAGCGATAAATAATTTCTAAACTAACTAATAGCTACAAGCTAAGTCCTAAGGGAGATGCAAGAGTGATTGATAAATAAAATAACTAAGGCCAGAAGACAAACCCAAAGGGAATCTAAACTAGTTGGCAATCAAACAAAAGATAAAGGATTGGTGAGTCTAATTATGCTACCCGTGGACGAATTCTTAACCGAGTTCGGTTTCTCTCTCGAGATAACCGAATTCCTAAATTTAATAACCTAAAGTTGGAATCTCTTCCTAACGATTGATTCTTAAATTAGCATTAAGCTTTAATCCGCCTCTATTAAGCTTTGTTAATTCTTAATCCGGCTAGTTAATTATCCTTATCTCTAAGTGATTATTAACCAGTTCTTGCTATTCAAAATTCCAATTGCCAAACGGATTTCTCAATCTCATAAAGCAATCTAAACATCACAATTCACAACGTCTCATGAATAATGCATTATCTTATTAATACTGAAAACAAGAAGAATACAAAACCAACTCAAACAATCCAACAATATAATTTCAAGCCAACATAGTAAAGAAATCCCAATGGATTTAATCAATCTAGCTAATCATGTTCATTCTTAAAATACACAAGAATTCAATTACAACAATAAGCAAAGGTAGAGAAAACCCGATTACACCCTTGGATAAGAGTAAACAACCCCAAATCCTTTTGCTCCAATTGAATCGATTCTTGTTCCTCTTGCTCGATTTGAAAATCAATTAACGAACCTTGCCCAATCTTCGATCCTTCAAGGAAATCTGATTGAAACCTTGATCCAAGTCTCCTTTTCCCTTGGTTTCAGCTCAGAAAACCCTTAGGGAGAGAAAAATTAGGGTTTGGGACATTCTAACCCTAGCCTCCTCTTTTCTTTCCTCTCTTCATTCTTTTAATTAATTCCCCCTGTCGCCTCCAACACAGCCGTGTTGGGGACACGAGCTTGTGTTCCTGGCCGTGTTACTCTCTGTGGTCGTGCTCCCTAAGAACTTCTTTTTCGTTGATGTGTGGTGTACCCAACACGGCCCGTGTTTGTTACCGTATTGGGAACACGGTCTGTGTTGGTTCCCGTGTTGAGAACACGGCCAGTGTTGAAACCAACATGGCCATGTTCAGCTTCCTCATGCTCGTACTTAGCTCGTTTCGGCAGCTTTGACATCCAATTATGCTCCAATTCTTTCCTTTTTCATTCTTTGACTTCTTTTGGATCTAATGCACACAAACATACGCATAGGGTGAGTGTTGGTACCAATTCACATCCAAATATCCATAGAATCGATTTTAAAAAACCCTATTTAGATGTGTGTATTTTACGCACATCAGCTACCCTCTTTGAAAATTGGACTCCACTCGCTTAAGTCTTTCATCCATATTGTTAAACCTTAGATTTAGGAATTTTAAGGTCGTTTGAATGGGTTTCATATAGATTTTGAGATCGAACTCTCGCGTCTCATCATTTGAGATTCATTTGTCCTTACTTTGAGACATGATTCAAATCTGCAAAATATAGATCAAAACAAAATCTCACCCACTCCCTTGCGAGTATACACTCAAAAATTGTTTAAAAACTTATATTTCATAAAATTTGGCTCTTTTCCTCTTTTGTGCTCACCTCTTAATGTAAACCTTCTTTGGAAGAGAAGATTACACACCAAGATCAATACTTATAAGGTTTGCGAAAAGTTATTTGCGGAACTATCACCCTTATTTATAAAAAAATAAGATCAATAGCTATAATGAGATGAACTTAATTAATCCTAGAAACTAACAAGTTAATAGAATTAAATTAAAGTAGAAGTGAAATCAAAACCTAAACAATAAGCTTTAATCTCAAGAACACTTAAAGAAACTCTTTAAGCAAAAATAAGGTTTTCTATTCAATCAAAGATATATGCTTTTGTTGAATTACATAGCTCTATTTATAGAGTTTAAAACAAAATAATCCTAATCCTAGAATGACTAGGATATGCGACCAAGACTCCTAAATAAACAAAACTTAAAGTAAAAGAAAAGAAAACTCCTATTTTGACTTGGACTTGTTAAAAGAAAACTCCTATTTTGACTTGGACTTTGACTTTGAATTTTCAACCTTGGACTTGGGCTTTACGTTTGGGCTTGAATTCAACATAAATCAAATCTGATCTTCATGCCTTCACATTGGGCTTTAATCCATCAATGAAATTTAATTAATCAAAGTGGAAATAGGATTCCTTTTGTCGCTTGAACTCTTGATGTCATCAGGACTCCTTGCTGGATTAGGATCTTTAGTGGAATTAGGATTCTTTGTTGAAGTAGGATTCATTGTGCTACATGGGTTCTCATCATTCCTCCTTTCTTTGAAAAGATTCATCCTCGAATCTTGCTCGAATATTGTGAAAGAAGCAAACATATAATCTCAAAGAACAATACTAACTCATTATCAATATGCAGATCTTTCACAAAAGTTGTTAAAGGAACTTTAGAATAAATAATACTTTCAATCCCAATAAAATCAACATGTTCAATTGGCTCAACGGCATCAAGTAAATCATTTTCATCCTTCACCAGCTCAGCTTTTGCTTCATCTTCAATAATGATCTCTTCACCTTGGATTTCGCTCAATAGTTGCAAATTATTATCTTTTTCACCATCTTCATTCATTATGCTTTTCGATGGTTTTCTCTAGTCCTTGGCTTGGTTCACTTGCTAGAAGAAACTCGAGCTCCTCCAAGACTTCTCCATTGGATAACTCGTGCTCATCTTCCATCATCGAACGGACTTGTGGAAAATCCACCAAAAATTCCTCTAACTACAACTCAGCATCATCAACTGTGTATTCCTGTTGGTAGTCTTTCAGAGGGATCATGTTCACCTCTTCCTTTTCTGGTTCCATCTCCATGTTCAAGAAATCGTCCTGCACAGAAGCATCATCGTCAAACATAGTAGATAAACCAGAAAAATTCTCACCTGAACGCAAAGTGACGGCGCTTAAGTGTTCCTCGGATTCAGTAGCGTTTGATGGAGTTCCCAATTGCTCTTTAGCTAGTAACTTGAAGATCAAGCCTACTTGATGCTCTATGTTCTTAATGGAGGCTTGTTGAATTTCAAGTACCCTCTCTGTTTGTTGGAATCTATCATCAAGACTTGTAATGAACCTCATCATCAGCTCTTCCGACACTAACTCTTCATCTTGAGTTGAAGGTGCAAGATTAGGGTGCTGATGTGGTTACTGAGATTCTGGTGGTTCTGGGCCATCTAAGCTCCATCCAAAGGGTGAATGAGTGCTCCACTCTTGATTGTAGGTGCTTCCATATGAGTCATTTGGCCAACTTCCCGTATAATTCACCTGTTCATAGTTATAAGAACAATGAGCAACATCACTATACAATGGACAATGATTACTCAAATGTAAACCATAACAAAATTCATAAAAAACTTGAGATGAAAGGATAGGAGTGGAGAGTTGATCGGTAGCCCTGCAAAATGATTCCACTCGAGCTTCTAAAGATGCATGGGTATCCCAATTTTTAGCACTCTCTTGGTTCCTAATCCCATTTTCCAACGCATCATACAAAGAGATTGAGTTTAATATTGAACCTCCTTATCATTCACTACCTGAATCATAAACTTAACTAAATAAATTATACAAACAAAATAGAAATAAAAAAATGGCTAAATTAACAAATAGCAAATTTCACTCTAGTTTTCAAACATTCCCCGGCAAAGGCGCCAAAAACTTGATGTGTCTACTTGTGTTAGCTACAATCTAAGGCAGTGTACCTATCGATGCAGTCTAGCACTAATGGCGAGTATCAAGGTCGTATTCCTCGGGAAAGTGAAAGCCCAGAGTTACTTCTTTGTTCTTTGTTATACTAACCTAAGATGAATGATGAATAATTTCTAAAATAACTAATAGCTACAAGTTAAGTTCTAAGGGAGATGGAGGAATGAATGGATAAATGAAATAACCAAGACAAAAAAGCAAACCCAAGGGAACCTAAACTAGTTGGTGATCAAACAAAAGATAAAGGATTGATGAATCCAATTATGCTACCCGTGGATGAATTCTTAACTGAATTCAATTTCTCTCTCGAGATAACTGAATTGCTAAACCTAATAACCTAAAGTTGGAATCTCTTCCTAACGATTGATTCTTAAATTAGCATTAAGCTTTAATCCGCCTCTATTAAGCTTTGTTAATTCTTAATCCGGCTAGTTAATTATCCTTATCTCTAAGTGATTATTAACCAGTTCTTGCTATTCAAAATTCCAATTGCCAAATGGACTTCTCAATTACACAAAGCAATCTAAACACCACAATTCACAATGTCTCATGAATAATGCTATCTTATTAATACTGAAAGCAAGAAGAATACAAAACCAACTCAAACAATCCAACAATATAATATTAAGCCAACATAGTAAAGAAATCCCAATGGATTTAATCAGTCTAGCTAAACATGTTCATGTTTAAAACAATCTAGGAAATCAATTACAATGAAAGAATAATGAAAATAAAACATGTACACCCTTTTCTCTCGAATTGGATGAACAGCTCCAAATCTGGATCTACACTTCGATTAATCTCCCAAATTGCCTCTTGAATTGCTCCACTACTGTTTTGCACTCGGAACCTTGCGATTCCGGGATTCTTCCTCCCTGTAACTCTCTCTCGCACTCAATATTGTGCAGAAACCCGAACTAGCCGCCGGGGCTCTATGTCACTCCTTCCCCCTCTTTCTTTTCTCCCTAAAAAAAATACATCTTCCTTATATATTTAATTCACCGTGCTGGTCAACACGGCCGGAGTCTAGGCCGTGCTGAAATTGCTGAAACTGTGAATCTCACACAACTAGGGGTTCACCATGGCCATGCCTCCGCCGGTGCTGGCCACCACGGCCCGTGGTGGAGGCCATGGTGGCCTCAGAAACCGTGCCCAAACCATTATTTTGAAGACCAAGTTTCGATGGTTGGTCACGGCCAGAGTCCAGGCCGTGATGGTCAACACGGCCTTGACTCAGGCCGTGCTCAATGTGTGCAACGCGAGCTCTTATCCGATCTTGATGAATTCTCATCCATTTCCACACGTATTGATCCATAATTGCTTAAACACCAATGACGATCCTATAAATGCTCCTGAAATGCAAAAGAAGACAAAACACGGGTGATCTGGGAATAAAAGCACAATAATTGCTAAGAACATACACAATAATATGCAAACAAATGTGTGTAAAACTATGCACATCACTTCACATTGGGCTTTAATCCATGAATGAAATATAATTAATCAAAGTTAAATCTCGGTAGGACTCCTAATTGGATTAGGATTCCTAGTGGAAATAGGATTCCTTTTGTCGCTTGAACTCTTGATATCATCAGGACTCTTTGCTGGATTAGGATCTTTAGTGGAATTAGGATTCTTTGTTGAAGTAGGATTCCTTGTGCTACATGGGTTCTCATCATTCCCCCTTTCTTTGAAAAGATTCGTCCTCGAATCTTGCTCGAATATTGTGAAAGAAGCAAACATATAATCTCAAAGAATAATACTAACTCATTATCAATATGTAGATCTTTCACAAAAGTTGTTAGAGGAACTTTAGAACAAATAATACTTTCAATCCCAATAAAATCAACATGTTCAATTGGCTCAACGACATCAAGTAAAACATTTTCATCCTTCACCAGCTCAACTTTTGCTTCATCTTCAATAATGATCTCTTCACATTGGATTTCGCTCAATAGTTGCAAATTATTATCTTTTTCACTATCTTCATTCATTATGCTTTTCGTATCTTCATTGACTTCAGTAGAGCAATTTACCTTTTCTATATCATCAATATTAGTTTTCAAAGATGGCTTAGACTCAGCTTTATCTTCAAGATGCTCCAATCCCTTTAAATCTTCAAAACTATTTTTAAGGCTACTCCTTAAAGATTTAATATCCTTTGAAAGCTCATCAATAAAATCTTGACGTGATTGTCTTTCTATCTTCTTCGGCTTAGGTTTAGGATTATAAAAATTTTGCAAACACTTTTCATAATAATCATCATTCTTTCGTCCCCACAATCTATCATAAGATTGATAAAGAAGATCTCGACGTCCTCTAGCAAACTCCTTCTGACAAAACATATCTTACACACAATTGCACGTGTTTAACATTCAAAGTAAAGACATTTTCTCTCGTGTTTCACTCAATTAAGCTTTTACCCTCTAATGAGCTCACCATTTGCCTTGTACCACTCAATCTCTACTCTTTGGCACTTGTAGAGGCTAAAATAATCAAATACCTAACAACCAAAGTTGTAACGACTTAATAACCAACGAATCAAATTTAGAACATACAAGAACACAAACTAGGTAAATGAAACTAGACTTAATGACCAAGATTAACTCTAAACATAATAAAACACACAAGAATAAGATGAATTAATGACGAACTAATTTTGATAAACAAATTAAATGAAAAGGACATATTTGATTTACGTAGAATAAAGAGTGTATTTAACACTTAAGAAGCAAAATGAACGAATGAATTGGACTCTAAGAATAACAAAGAAGATGAATTGAATAAAACAAAATACTCTAGACAAGAAAACGAATCACAAAGAAGAAGAAACTAATGGATTGATTTTTTTTATAACAAAACAAGAACAAAAAACATAGAGTTTTAATTTGATTGAAACGTTGATTACACGCCAAGATCAATACTTATAAGGTTTGCCAAAAGTTATTTGCGGAACTATCACCCTTATTTATAAAGAAATAAGATCAATAGCTATAATGAGATGAACTTAATTAATCCTAGAAACTAACAAGTTAATAGAATTAAATTAAGGTAGAAGTGAAATCAAAACCTAAACAATAAGCTTTAATCTCAAGAACACTTAAAGAAACTCTTTAAGCAAAAATAAAGTTTTCTATTCAATCAAAGATATATGCTTTTTCTGAATTACATAGCTCTATTTATAGAGTTTAAAACAAAATAATCCTAATCCTAGAATGACTAGGATATGCGGCCAAGACTCCTAAATAAACAAAACTTGAAGTAAAAGAAAAGAAAACTCATATTTGACTTGGACTTGTTAATAGAAAACTCCTATTTTGACTTGGACTTTGACTTTGAATTTTCAGCCTTGGACTTGGGCTTTACGTTTGGGCTTGAATTCAACATAAATCAAATCTGATCTTCATGTCTTCATGTTGGGCTTTAATCCATGAATGAAATATAATTAATCAAAGTTGAAATTCGGTAGGACTCCTAATTGGATTAGGATTCCTAGTGGAAATAGGATTCCTTTTGTCGCTTGAACTCTTAATGTCATCAGGACTCCTTGCTGGATTAGGATCTTTAGTGGAATTAGGATTCTTTATTGAAGTAGGATTCCTTGTGCTACATGGGTTCTCATCACCTCTCTTGCCTTTTACCACTCTTAATCCTCACTTTTAGTTCTTTAGTTAAACTCGTAAACTCAAATCACACAAGTCGTGTAGTATCCAAAAGGACAAATCCACTCTTACATCAATTCTAAAGTATGGCGTTTGGATTATCACAGTAAATACGGTAGTAAGATCATATCATGTAGTAGTAGATGGTGTCAAACTACATGCAAATTTGATTATTATTAATCTTAGAGAGTTTGATGTTATTTTGGGGATGGATTGGTTGTCAAGAAATCATGCTATTGTTGATTGTAAAACGAAAGAAGTGGCTATGGAAATACAAGAAGAAATAAAAATAGTAATTGTGGATGAAAGGAAGACAATTCCTAATTGTTTGATTTTAGTAGTGACTGCATGTCAGTTAGTTAAAGATGGATGTGAAGCATATCGAAAACGACCCCGTAAAAGTGGTATATTTATCAATATAAGAAAATAACCCCGTAAAATCTGTATTTTTATGAATTTGAGAAATTACCCTGCAAAAGTAGTGTAATTGCGAGTATGAGAAAACAACCTCGTAGAAAGGGTAAATTTTTAATATGAGAAAATAATCCCGTAATACGGGGATATTTAGCAATCGGAGAAAATAATCCCGTAAGTTTGGTATATTTGGGAGTATGAGAAAAAAACCCCGTAAAATTAGAGTTAGTTTCAGAGGAGTTAATGATGAGGTTCTTTACAAGTCTTGAGGATAGATTCCAACAAACAGAGAGGGTACTTGAAAGTCAACAAGCCGTAATTGAGAACATAGAGCATCAAGTAGGTTTGATTTTCGAGTTACTAGCTGCAGAACAATTTGGAACTCCATCAAACACTACTGATCCGTGGAACATTTGAGTGCCTTCAATTTGCGTTCAGGTGAGAATTTTTCTGGTTTATCTACTATGTTTGACGATGATACTTATGTGCAGGAGGACTCCTTGAACATGGAGATAGAACCAAAAAAGGGAGAGTCAAACATGATACCTCTGAAAATCGACAGTTGAAACTGTTTATGATGTATCGGAATTATTGGGAACTCGATCGGAGAATTAGATGCTAGAATCATCGTCTACACGTTGTCTCGAGTCTGCAAGCGCTCAGGTCATCGATCGGACTCTAGCGGCTAAAGGCGAGTCGACCGATTTATCAAGTGTCTCGGTAAATCTTTAGCTTGTTGATTTTAGAAATTGTTAATAAAAAAATTATATTGGTTGTTTATCGGAGAAAAACAATTTAAGATATATATTTAAGTATCTTTGAAAATTAAAAAGATGTGCTATCGAAATTGAGCAAAAATTGAGCAATATTATAATTTTATATAATACCTTTTATTTAGTTGCGTTATAATTATTAATAATATGAAGCTAAATAATTAGAATAAATAAATTAGTGGACCTTAAATCGATAGCTATAAGTTCTAGTAATTTATTTAGATATTTGCAATTAAGATTTTGACTAAGTGATTAGCTTATAATTAAAATTAATTTTGTTATTAAAGAATATTAGAAGGGTTTCTGGCAGGTTTTGGACCAGTTATCCGAGGGGTAAATGTCTGTATTTTAGGGAAGGTTCTGCTGAATTTTCAGGCCGAAATTTTTAGACAGTCAATTATAGGAGCCTAGCCCTAGGGTTATTTATTAAGTGGCTTATCTTTATTGATTGAATTGTTTCCGTGAATAGATAATCCATCGTTTCAGCCCGCTATACCCAAGACTTAGGAGCAGAGCAAGGAGGTCATGAGAACTGTGAGTTAAAGTTATATATCTGCTATACATGTCTCATGCCAAAATTTTATATAGCAATATCGATTAATAATTACTACGTGTATTATTATCATCGTATATTTTGTTATGGTAGATTTTGCTCAAAAATTTTATTAATTTTTATTCTATATTTAATTAATTGATTTATAGATTTAAATTGTTTATTATTTATTATTTATCTAAGTTTCTTGCTATTTATATATCATTTTTCACATCATCAATATTATGATTGTATATTGACTCAGGATGAGACAGCAGTAGAACACCTGCTGAGTTGCATCAGGACTGCATGCACACCGGTATAAATCTGAAATATGTAGTAAAAGAATATTTCAAGACTTGCCCTGGTCGAGTTCAACTCTCTAGGCTGTGAAGATTTTTGATTGTCGGACCAAAGGTCCCTGGTCGAGCTCCGCTCTCTAGGCGCTAGTCCTATTGGAGTGAGAGAGCCGAAAGGCTGTTAGTGTTGGGGTTAGGGTTCTGCTGAGATACTCATCCCATAACGTTTAAATTGTATTTTACTGAATTATGGAATGACACGCGTTTTAATGTGATATAATAATTTATTAATGATTAAATAAATATTTTATTAAGATGGTTGTATATATTTTTAAATTATATGATTTTAACTCACTCTCGAGACTAACAGTCTCAAATTTAATTATTTTTCAATTGTTTGTTAGGTTTTCCGCAGTTCTTCTCCTCTCGTAGCCCGACTTCCTTTATGTTCGGGTTTAATGTAACAAATTTTATTTATATATTTGATTTTTTAGAATTCGAGATTCTCCGCAGTAGTGATTTCAAAATTATTATTTTATTTTGACATGTTAACCCAGGTATTGCATAATTGTGCTGATAGACTGATTTTAATATGTAATATGTGGGGGGTTGAAAGTTAGTTATAAAATAGTGTTATAATGGATAGAATTATACTTTGATTGAGTTAGTGAATGGTCAGGCTTGCTACGGGTTTCGATGGCCTTACGCCTACCCATTCTCTAGCACCGGTCACAGGCCCACAGCTCGGATCGTGACAATTTATTTGTATTTGATTCTTTAATTTTCTCTTTTTCTGATACAAATGATTAATATTTCTTTTTTTTTTCTTCTCACTTTTCTTTGATAATGCTAAAGAAAGAGAAATTTAGGAAGAAAAAAATGAGGTGTCAATATAAATGTAATACCCCGTAATTTTTAAATTTTAATTTTATTATTTTTCAAAGGTATTTTGGTAAATAAATAATCTCGGTATCAATTTCAAGCATTAAATAATTTTAATTAATTAATCAAATACCGAAATACATCACTTGAGTTTTTTTATTATTTAATTTTATAAATAAAAATATTTTCTTGATTTGGGACATTTTAAAATTTACTTTACTTAAATGCTTATTCTTTTCAATTAAGCTTGGATTTAATTTACACTATTATTATTTGTTTATTGTATAGAATTATTATTATTATTATTATTATTATAAGTCTAAAGTTAGTTAAATTATTGAAGTAATAATATATATATATATATATATATGTATATAATTATAAAAAGGAAAAATTGAGCAAATAATTAGTTTGGGGGCTTTTTCTATAGCTAGACCTTTTGAGAGATCAAAGTGCATTATTTTCTAAGAAAATAAACCAAATCAGCAGCCCCTCTCTTTTCTTCTTCTTCTTCCCGCAAATGAGCCTCCCACCCCCATTTCTCACCCATTTTCTTCCATAACCGCCGGCCCCTTTCTACCATCCAGCCCACTTGTTGACCTTATTTTGCGAATCCGACATCGGAATGGACTCACCACCGAAAACATCTATAGCAGCCCTCTCCTCTATTTTTCCGTCACTGTTTGTGTCCAAGTCTCACCGGAGCTGAAGCTTTCCGGCCTCGGTCCGGTGGCTTCCGGTGAGATTCCGGCAAAGATATTTGCATATCTGGACTCCACGGATCTCAAGCTTTGCATAAATGCCCCCGGATCCAAATTCGACACCATTGACTGTACCAATTTTTGAACTCGGGTGTTTTTCCCCGTGTAGAATTTTAAATTTTTAGCTCGGTAAGAATTTATTTGAACTCAATAAATTAATTAAAATTTTTAAGAAATATTATCACTATTAGTTATATAATTATAATTAATTAATTGATTTAATTTAATTAATTGCTAGATTAATTATAAACATTATGGATTAATTAATGGAATAAAAAAAATATTTGTTTTTGCAATAATTGTGGCTATGAATAATTAAATTAAATTCTGAAAAATTACTTGTGAGTTGGATTGTGAAATAAACATTAATGCTATACTGTTATTTATTAGTTATGAACTATGTTATGTTGCGGAGTCGGGAAAATGATACAGATATAGGTGACTCGACTCCTGCTAAATATTTGATGAATATTAGAAGCGTTTTTAGCAAGTTTTGGACATGTTATACGGGAGATAAACATTCGTATTTTATGAGAGGTTTTGTCAAATTTTCAATAGAATTTCCAAGTCGGTTGATTCAGTTAATTTGAGACGTTAAATTAATTGTCTTTTGGGTTGTTTCTTGACATTGAGAAATGTTTGTTACAACTGGAATTTGAATAGTAAGAACTGGTAGTTAACACTTAGAGATAAGGTTAATTCACTCGCCGGATTAAGAATTAATAACTCTTAATAGATCTAAATCACGCTTAATGCTAATCTGTAATAATCTTATAGGAAGAGATTCCATTAGGTTAGTGTTGGTTTAGGAAGTCGGTGAGCGAGAGAGAGGAACCAAGTTCGATTCAGGATTTAGGCATGGGTAAGCAAGATTGGTAATTTATAAAATCAACCTTTAGAATTCCATCACTTAGGTCCCCTTTGGGTTTGTTTTTCTTGTTGTGGTTGTCTTTTGATTGTCAGTTGCTGTTTAT